>NC_089788.1:10145501-10153001 GCF_040412425.1 Macrobrachium rosenbergii | reverse complement strand
TAGTAGAAAGTCTCTTTTAGGAGGAAACCGTAACAGAAAAGGTTAACTTTGTAGTAGCTATTTACGATAGCTATGAATAATTACTGCAGTGAAATTATTATTATCAGTTATTATTTCAAAATAGAAACCTGTCTATGGGAAAGAAAAATGGCCAGACACTTGAGCACGGGTGGTAGAGATGAAGTGTGTGTGTGTGGAACTCGTTATAGTAATTTTTATCATTCGTTAGTGTCTAGAACATACGTCTCTCATTTGGCTAAAAGGAAAGCAAGGAAATATGAAATTTTATTTTATTGTAATTGTTAGGCTTACAAAAAAAGCTATCAGCATGCCTAGCAAGCTCTGTGAAAAAGGCAAAACCAATTGACCAGACAGTGGCAATATGATATATATACTGTATATATATGTATATATTACACATACATATATATATATATATATATATATATATATATATATATATATATATATATATACACACACACACACACACACACACACACACATATATATATATATATATATATATATATATATATATATATATATATATGTATGTATGTATGCAAATTAACAAAGGAACTTGAGAACAAACAAGGCAGCTGCTGCACATGATAGAAAGAAAATGAATAAGGAAACGAGAAACCTCAATATTCTTTGATTTTAATGAGAACTGGTATTACGATGAATGACCAGCGATTGCATAATGGAAACTATCCCGAAGTTCACCTCGCGAATCGGAACGGGTGTAAATGAGTTTACCGAGTAAAATCCCCGACCTCGTCCCACCCGAACAATTAATGGAGATGTGAACTTCCCCGTCCTGCACAACCAGGTTTGTTGTTGTTATCTCTGTCTCGGCGTCGGTCTTTCCGCTTTAATCGTTGATTAGGCTCTGTTTTCTCCTTTAGGGATCCTATTGTTCTCGTCGTTTGATTTCGTGCGCATTATTCGGCGTTCTGATCGGTAATTTCGGAGGCTGATCGACGCGGTCGAAATTTGTTTCATTTTTCCGTACCAAAAATGGTACGACCCTTTTGGGCGTCTATTGTTTCTCTACCAAAAATGGTACGACCCTTTTGGGTGTCTATTGTTTCTCTACCAAAAATGGTACGACCTCTTTGGCTGTATTGTTTCCATACCAAAAAATAGTACGACCTCTGTGGGTGTCTATTGTTTCCGTAACAAGAATGGTACGACCACTTTGGCTGTCTATTGTTTCCGTACCAAGAATGGTACGACCTCTTTGGCTGTCTATTGTTTCCGTACCAAGAATGGTACGACCTCTTTGGCTGTCTATTGTTTCCTTTCCAAAAAATGGTACGACCTCTTTGGCTGTCTATTGTTTCTGTACCAAGAATGGTACGACCTCTTTGGGTGTCTATTGTTTCCGTACCAAAAGATGGTACGACCTCTTTGGGTGTCTATTGTTTCCATACCAAAAAATGGTACGACCTCTTTGGCTGTCTATTGTTTCCATACCAAAAAAATGGTACGACCTCTTTGGGTGTCTATTGTTTCCATACCAAAAAATGGTACGACCTCTTTGGCTGTCTGTTGTTTCCATACCAAAAAATGGTACGACCTCTTTGGCTGTCTATTGTTTCCATACCAAAAAATGGTACGACCTCTTCGGGTGTCTATTGTTTCCATACCAAAAAATGGTACGACCTCTTTGGCTGTCTATTGTTTCCATACCAAAAAATGATACGACCTCTTTGGGTGTCTATTGTTTCCATACCAAAAAATGGTACGACCTCTTTGGCTGTCTATTGTGTCCATACCAAAAAATGGTACGACATCTCTGGCTGTCCGTTGTTTACATACCAAAAAATGGTACGACCTCTTTGGGTGTCTATTGTTTCCGTACCAAAAATGGTACGACCTCTTTGGCTGTCTATTGTTCCGGTACGACCTCTTTGGCTGTGTATTTTCCGTACCAAAAATGGTACAACCTCTGGCTGTTTATTGCTTCCATACCAAAAAAACGGTACGACCTCTTTGGCTGTCTATTGTTTCCGTACAAAAATTGTCCGACCTCTTTGGCTGTCTATTTTTTCCGTACCAAAAATGGTACGACCTCTTTGGCTGTCTATTGTTCCGGTACGACCTCTTTGGCTGTGTATTTTCCGTACCAAAAATGGTACAACCTCTGGCTGTTTATTGCTTCCATACCAAAAAAACGGTACGACCTCTTTGGCTGTCTATTGTTTCCGTACAAAAATTGTCCGACCTCTTTGGCTGTCTATTTTTTTCCGTACCAGAAATAGTACAACCTCTTTGGCTGGCTATTGTTTCCATACCAAAAAACGGTACGACCTCTTTGGCTGTCTATTGTTTCCATACCAAAAAACGGTGCGACCTCTTTGGCTGTCTGTTTTTTCCGTACCAAAAATGGTACAACCTCTTTGGCTGTCTATTGTTTCCATACCAAAAAACCGTACGACCTCTTTGGGTGTCTATTGTTTCCGTACCAAAAATGGTCCGACCTCTTTGGCTGTCTATTTTTTCTGTACCAAAAATGGTACAACCTCTTTGGCTGTCTATTGTTTCCATACCAAAAAACGGTACGACCTCTTTGGCTGTCTATTGTTTCCGTACCAAAAATGGTCCGACCTCTTTGGCTGTCTATTTTTTCCGTACCAGAAATGATACAACCTCTTTGGCTGTCTATTGTTTCCATACCAAAAAACGGTACGACCTCTTTGGCTGTCTATTGTTTCCGTACCAAAAATGGTCCGACCTCTTTGGCTGTCTATTTTTTCCTTTCCAAAAAATGGTACGACCTCTTTGGCTGTCTGTTGTTTCCATACCAAAAAATGGTACGACCTCTTTGGCTGTCTGTTTCCGTACCAAAAAATGGTTCGACCTCTTTGGCTGTCTGTTGTTTCGTACCATACTCTGGGGCTGTCTATTTTTTCGTACCATTTTTTTTGCCTGTCTCTTGTTTCTGCACCAAATTGGTACGACCTCTTGGTTGTCTATTGTTTCCGTACCAAAAATGGTACAACCTCTTTGGCCGTCTATTGTTTCCGTACCAAAAATGGTACGACCTTTTTGGCTGTCTATTGTTTCCGTACCAAAAATGGTACGCCCTCCTTGGCCGTCTATTGTTTCCGTACCAAAAATGGTACCACCTCTTTGGCTGTCTATTAGTTTTATTTATTTTTTTGTTATTATCATTAAGAAGATGAACCCCATTTATTTGGAACAACCCCACAGGGGCCATTGCCTTGAAATTCAAGCTTCCAAAGAATATGGTGCTCATTAGGAAGTGGGAGAACGTAAAGGGAAATACAGAAAGAAGAGATCTCATTTATTAAAAAGAAAAAGAAATTAATAAATTAGGAAATTAATAAACTAATAAGAATGTATTAAATGCAAGGAGAGTAGAATTAGGATAATATTCTTCTTTCTCTGCATCTTTTCCCACTTGTATGTGGGGTCGATGTTTCTGACAGCTTTCCTGCACCTGGCTCGGTCAAACACATCGTCCTCTGACAATTGTTTGTCTCTCAGGTCTTCTCTAACTACATCCATCCACCTTCCTTTCGGTCTTCCTCTGCTCTCCCACCAGGTACCTCCAACTACATCACTCTCCTCCCCACATATGTCTCATCCCTTCTCATCACATGGCCATGCCACTGCAGTCTTCTTTTCTGGGCCTTCTTTGATAGTTCTACGAATAGCGTTAGGTTACTAATGCTTTGCATCTTCGCTTGAACTTATTTGTAAGAGAATACTACGTGGTAGTGTCAGCTGGACTCCTGTGGACGCCAGTAGAGTTGCAAGACCCAGACCTACTTGTATGAAAACTGTGAGGTGCCAGATTGGAAATGAGTGGAGATCTGTGGAAGAAAAAGCACAAGGAAAGGTTTGAGGGGCGGAATTTCTCAAAAGGACATTTGCTTCCTAAGGCGTAGGAGGTCATGTTGATGATGAAGATGTTTGTTATGACATTTAAGAAATTATAGATCGTTACTTTTTTGTTTGCTATTCATATCATCTGTGATGTTCCATGTAATCCATGTAATCCTTTGCTGTGTTAGCTTTTTTTTTTTATTATCCGTGACTGTGTATATAGCGTCTGTTTTCAAGATATGCTCGTAGGTCAGTCCCGTTTCATTCTTACTGTCCTTTATCATTTACGAATTCCTTACAGCGTACCCATCTGCCGTTTTGCCTTATTAGTCTCTCCTATTCACTCCCGTCCCCTCTATTAATCACCTTTCTCTGGGGAATCCCTTTATCTCTTTTGACATTTACTTTCCCCCTTTGTTCTCTCGCTCTCGTTCCCTTTTTTATCATGTCTCCCTCCGGCAACATTGCGAGAATATTTCCACGGAATTTTCTTTTCTTCGTCTTTTCGCTGTCGTTTTGTTGCTGGTGGTACTTGGGTGTAAAGGTTCTAGGTCTGTATTTCTTTGTTCGGTCGTAACTTCGTGTTCTCTCTCTCTCTCTCTCTCTCTCTCTCTCTCTCTCTCTCTCTCTCTCTCTCTCTCTCTCTCTCTCTGACGGATTACGCTAATTGTGTTTACTCTGATGTGTCGTCTTTATTCCATTTTCTTCAGAGACGCACAAATAAAATGGTTATACTTCATATGTTTCATTTCCGCTAATATTGAAAAACTCATTTCTCCTCCATATTTGATATATTACATTTCAAACCCCATTTTCAATTTATACGGTGCTAGGGATGCTCTTAATGGATTTACATATTGTTGAGCCGGGGATGACGTCCGTAGAAGCGACATTTATATGCGTTTTCGATGGGTCTGTGACCCTTACAGACCCAAGACCGGGTTCAAAACAGGCTGCAGATTCGCTGGCGGTCCCGGGTTCCTTGCATCACGGGTTGCAGGCTGTTTGGTCGGGCGAAATCTTATTGTAAAATGGGAGAGGTCTGATTTTGGTTGCGCGTAGTGTATTTGAAAACAGACAGACACACACATAAGAGATGTCATCTACAGAATTACCAGTAGTATTGTCACTGTCGCAGTTATACTATTACTGACGTTAAAGAAATGAAATCCTTGTTGCAGAAAACTTATCAACATTAGCCGCTTTTTCAGTGTTCACAGAAGGCACATTTAGCCGCCCTTGGCACATTGCACCATTTACCTTTGTCTTGCAAGTGCAATCGCTGCCTTGGTATTAAGTAAGACCCCGTCTATCCCATACGCAGCTCTTTCTAGTTCTTAATCCATGTGAATTGTATATTCACATTTTCATTTTCCATTTTACGTAGACAAATCACCCGAATCCCTCTGATTCATCTTATTGCCTATACTAACCTTTTTACTACCTACAGTATTTCCACAGTTGTCACTACAAAAAACAACTAAAAAATGCACCGAAGTTTCTTCGGCGCAATCGAGTTTTCTGTACAGCGCATAATGCTGTATGAGCCGAGGTCCTTGGAACTTTCAGCCACGGTCCGGTGGTGGCTTGTCTTATAACGTTGCCAGACGCACGGCCATGGCTAACTTTAACCTTAAATAATATAAAACTATTAAGGCTAGAGGGCTGCAATTTGGTATGTTTGATGATTGGAGGGTGGATGATCAACATGCCAATTTGCAGCCCTATAACCTCGGTAGTTGTTAAGATCAGGGGGCGGACAGAAAAAATGAGACAGAAATAATGCCGACGGAGAGACAAAGCCATCTCAATAGTTTTCTTTTACAGAAAACTAAAAGGATTATCAACGGCTTCAGCATTTTTCTTTTAGCCATATTATTTCTCACATTTACTTAAAGCGTTCTTCTTTGGCAGACTCTTTCATAACCTTACTCTGACAAAGATTTTCAAGCTCTTTCGTTGTCAACTTCTATGCGTCCTTATCTTTATCTTCACTTTGACCTGTGTCACTCCATCCAAAAAGGCAGTGAATAGCATTGGTAACTGCTTTCTACTATGTACATCCCCAACTTCCAGTACATTGGACCTATTAATTCCATCAAATACTTTTTCCCCCTACTGTTCCATAGCAAGAAATTGACTAGAACACCACGTCTAAACCCTTAAATGATCGTTCTTAGCTATCTTTCCATCATATCTGTCTGATTCTTTCAATCAAAACCGTACTATACTTTTTCACTTGTATGTTAATTGATATTGTGTCTCCTTTATATTGAAACACCTATCATCTTTACCCTTATACTAAGGGACAATTATTCCTGTCACCCATTCTCTTGGAACGTTTTCCTCATCCAAACCTGTAAGGCAAAGATCCCTCAAAGGAACAGAAGTTGCAGAAGCATTTTGTTTAGCAGCCAAATCATTAGAACTAAAGTATTATCATGACTAATCTTATGTTTTTAAAGCAACAGAGAAGCTAGGACGAGACAGGGGCACTTGGCAAAAGGCTTTTCCCTGCTATATTTTCGACTGTTTCAAATGTTAAATGATATCCAAAACATGAGCTCGTCGTTAGATGATTACTTTATATAGCTGCAGCATTTTCTGCTCTGTAAATTACATTTACAGTTTTATTTGAAGGAATGTAATTGTGTTCCGTTTTCAGTTTGGAACGACGAAATCCTGAATTTTACGTAATTACGCCGTTTCCTTTTGAATTAAAAGATTTTAATTATTGCAGGCTTGCAACATAGTCGTTTGAATTCAGTCCATCTCTCTCTCTCTCTCTCTCTCTCTCTCTCTCTCTCTCTCTCTCTCTCTCTCTCTCTCTCTCTCTTGGCGTTCCTGTACGCGCATTCTCACTTGCACTCTGAACGCACGCAAACTCAGTGTGAGTGCATTTCAGTTCGATGCGTGCGTGTATGTCCATACATTCTCGCACGCACTCTCTCTTGCTTGTTTGCTCGCTTCACCAAGCTCTTTTTGAGGTTGGCAATAACGAAAACCCATCTGTGAGTGAGAGTCATATTCCTTTTGTGTGTGTATGTACACGGCCACCCTCATGACTGACTAAAAGCAGGCCTTTGTGTCGCCGGGGTGAATGCGCTCGGGTTTTTCCCCCTCTCTTTTTTCGTGTTTATAGAACGGAAAGGGATCATAATCAACGCTGGATTTTGTTGTGTAAGGGTGGGGGGAGGGCGGGGTGCTGGAAGAAGAGGGATGGGCGGGCTAGGGGGAGCTTTTGGGTCAGTGTTGAAGGTCGTGTTTTCGACGGGATACACTGAAACTAGGTTAAGGGTGTTTTTGCAACTGTGCCACAGTCGAGGCTGGCTGGTGCCGTGGCGAAAATGTTTTTTGTTTTTGTTTTTTTTTGTGTTGTCTTTTTTTTCAACCTTCCCTCTTAGGCCTCGAATTTTGTGTGACCTTTTTTTATGTTGATGTTTTCAACGATTTGTGTTTTGAGTTTTTATGGTGTTTGATGGCCCAGTCGTCCACTCGCGTCTTAGGTTTTGGTAACTGACGCATTCGGTCTGCATATTCGTCACAGATTAGATTTGAGCAGCTTTCTGCTTACATTTGGGCCTAAGTAAAGATGTTTTCCCATGACTAGCAAGGCTATTTAAAATCACTTGGGGACTC
>NC_089788.1:10078001-10140501 GCF_040412425.1 Macrobrachium rosenbergii | reverse complement strand
AAAAAGATGAAAGATGAAGGGTCTCTACAAATCCTAAATTTGGACATGTGTGTATACAATGAGTAAATTTATAAAAAAAAATGAGTTACGCTTCAGGTTGAGTGTATTAAAAAAAGTAGAATAAAGCAATTCGTGTACAGGCACTAAAAAACAACAAGAAGAGACGATCAAATTAGAAATAACTGCTCCGCGAGGTTCAGTCTGGGGCCCCTGTTTTCAGTCTCAGGCGGAGAGAGAATATTAACCGAAGGCGCGTATTATGGAAATGCCTAAGCAGCGTTTATACTACAGGAAACGTAATTTTCACGGAATGTTGTTGAGATGGGTTTTTGAAAAAAAAAAAAAAAAAATGCTATGGGAATGGAGGGTATGGGAGGTTATTTCCATCCCTGTCGTCGTGTCAGCTTGACGGTTTTATTTTGCTGCGATAATTATTTTCCATATATTGCGATATTTGTTCTTTATTATATTTTTGAGAAATATATTATATTTTTGAGAAATATGCTGCTTCGTAGTGAAGGAATTGTGGAGGTCAAAAGAAGGAAATAATGCATTTCGGATAATCAAAGCAAACTGAGCTGGCTAGAGAGAGAGAGAGAGAGAGAGAGAGAGAGAGAGAGGGAGAGAGAGAGAGAGAGAGAGAGAGAGAGAGAGAGATATTATCCCTTCTAGTGAGGGAAAATAGAATATTTAATGATTGAGATGAACGAGTTAAGCCTAACCACGGAAGACATAGGCAGGTATTTTAAAGGAAGGTTAAATGGCTTAATGAAAATATGACCTGGAGAGGAAGGCGTTGCCTTTAGAGCATCTTGGTGTTACGGGCTTATAAAAGCATGTGTTAATTAATGGATGCTAGATGTGGCGCTGCTACGCATCACCTAAATCAGGTTTTAGTTTTCTGTAAAAGAAAACTATTGTGCCGGCTTTGTCTGTCTGTCCGCACTTTTTCTGTCCGCCCTCAGATCTTACAAACTACTGAGGGTAGAGGGCTGCAAATTGATATGTTGATCATCCACCCTCCAATCATCAAACACACCAAATTACAGCCATCTAGCCTCAGTAGTTTTTATTTTATTTACGGTTAAATTTAGCCATAATCGTGCTTCTGGCAACGATTTAGGCCAGGCCACTATCGGGCCGTGGTTAAAGTTTCATGGGCAGCGGCTCATACAGCATTACACCGAGACCACCGAAAGACAGATCTATTTTCGGTGGCCTTGATTATACGCTATAGCGGCTGTACAGAAAACTCGATTGCGCCGAAGAAACTTCGGCGCATTTTTTACTGGTTTTCCTTTGTTCTTTCTTTCTTTTACATTTTTTTTATTTAAGAAATTTAATTACACGGTTAGTCGATTGCATAATGCAATATTTGACTCTTGATTCAGAATTTTCTCTTTTTCTTTATTTCTCTTTGTTGGGTTTCTTCATTTTCTTTTGTTGATTACTGCCTAGAGTTTTGCCGGCAGTGATTGGTTCTCCCATTTCGTTTTCCTTTTATTAAGCTGCGTCAATGCTGTTTTCTTCATTTCGTCTTTTGTTTGTTCTTTCTTATGTCATCATCATTATCTCCGTCATCATCGACATCCCGTCATCATCACCATCATCATCTTCGGAATGAGCATCTGAGGTCAAATTAATGTAAAAAAAATATCCTTTGTTCATTTTTATGTCATCATCATCCCTATCATTAGCATCATCATTATCATGAGTATTTGGGGTCAGATTAATGTAAAAAAATATTCTTTGTTCTGTATTATGTCATCATCATCCCTATCATTATCATTATCATTAACATCACATCATGAGCATCTGGGGTCAAATTATTGTAAAAAAATATCCTTTGTTCTTTTTTATGTTATCATCATACCTATCATTATCATCATCATCAACATCATCGTCATCATCATCATCACTAGCATCTGGGGTCAAATTAATGTAAAAAAACATTATTTGCTCTTTTATATGTCATCATAATCCCAATCATTATCATTATCATCATCATCAACATCATCATCATCATGAACATCTTGGGTTAAATTAATGTGAAAAAATTATCCTTTGCTCTTTTTTATGTCATCATCATCCCTGTCATTATCATCATCATCAGCATCATCATCATCATGAGCAACTGGGATCAAATTAATCTGAAAAATATCCTTTGTTCTTTTTCATGTCATCATCATCATCCCTATCAATATCATCAACATCATCATCATGAACATCTGGGGTCAAATTAATGTAAAAAAAATATTCTTTGTTCTTATTTATGTCATTATCATCCCTATCATTATCATCATCATCAACATCATCATCATGAGCATCTGGGATCAAATTAATGTAAAAAAATATTCTTTGTTCTTTTTTATGTCATCATCATCCCTATCATTATCATCACCATCATCATCATCATCATGAGCATCTGGGGTCAAATGAGTGTGAAAAAAGTATATCACGCAACAACAATATCATCATTCTCTTCCCGAGAGAACGAGAGATTCTGTCACTGCCGCTCCAACGTGACGGGTATTGAGGTTACGCAACTCTCTCCTCATTTCGAGTTCATCTGCATACTCATGAATCCATTCGCCGCGGAGCTCCTCATAGTGGTAATGAACCCCCGTTAGCGAGTTGGATATGAAATACGGAATATGCCTAGGGACAAAAAAATCTCGCTTATTGAGATGAACCCGAAATTAGGAATAAGTTTGTGGTGGAGGGTTGGTGTGTGAATTTGAGTCGGCAGTGTGTGTGATGCGGGCCAGTGTAAATTCGGCTCAATAAGTTTTTCTGTCTTTGTGCGGCGGTTAAATATCTTCGTTGGATTGGTATAGATTGCCTCTTCAATAGAAGTGATGGGCTTTTTTGTGAATACGAGATGTGATAAAGCTTTGAGAGGGGATCAAACCTATGTAGATTATTTTGTTTCCGCACACACACAAATATATATATTACATATATACATATATATATATATATGTATACACTGTATATATATATATATATATATATATATATATATATATATATATATATATATATATATATATATATGTGTGTATATATGTGTATATATATAAAGATAAAATCCACGAAGGAAACGGAAACACTGGAGTGCTGCGAGGCCTTTCGACACTTACGTCCTTTACTTAGCAGACTGAAGAAATATAAATGTAAGTTTACAAAGAAAGCTCATATAAATGACAGATGGGGATTATAAAGGAAACATATGTACCTGGAATCCAACACAATTGAAGAATTAGTAGAACTGCCAAAACAGGTTAAATATTTACGAAGTTTTACAAAGGATTAGGATCAACCTTTGCAAAACCTCTTAAATATTTAACCCTGTTTTAGCAGTTCTACTAATTCTTCAGTTGTGTTGGATTCCAGGTACATATGTTTCCTTTATAATCCCCATCTGTCATTTATATGAGCTTTCTTTTGTAAACTTACTTTTTACATTTCTTCAGTCTGCTAAGTAAAGACGTAATCGAAAGGCCTCGAGCACTCCAGTGTTTCCGTTTTCTTTCGGGGATTTTATCTTTATTTATATACTCATCACGTTCCATATTTTCGTGATTCAGTTATACATACATACATACATATATATATATATATATATATATATATATATATATATATATATATATATATATATATATATATATATATATATACATGTTATTTTGACTTTCGCTAGTTTCATGGGTGCCCTTTCCTGACATTAAAGATATGAAAATGTTTTCATAACGATGACTCCACACTAATTCGGGAAGTGGTTCGAATCCACTTTGAAACGAATGAAGCTGCCAGAACTAAACTTACCATACCGGGTAAATGTTCCAGTGGATTCCAAGATGTCATGTTTCGGACGTTCCAGTACTCTTTTGAAATTTAATCTGTTGTCTTTTCAAGATGCAATGTATTACTATCCTAATACAATTCAAGTTGTATTTTAATGTTTAACTTACTTTTATATTTATCTGATTTGTTAATTTATCTGTTTTTCTATTACTGATCTCCTCTTTCTGTATTCCCCCTTTACCTTTTGTTACTGCTTTCGAATGAACTCCATATTCTTTGGAAGCATGAATTTCAAATCAACGGCCCCTGTGGGCTTGTTCCATATGAGTAGGGTTCATCACCTGAATAATAATAATAATAATAATAATAATAATAATAATAATAATAATAATAATCTCCCATGAAACTCAATATTGGTATAGAATTTTTTTGTGTGTAGCAACGACAGTGTGCGAATATAATATAATCTCTTTTAGAATTGGCGTTCCCCAACCCCGGCCAACCTCGTTCACCACTGGCCTATGTAAGAGTATGGTTTGAGGTTCGGAACGGTATGTAACGTCCTTAGGTTCAGAGATGATCTTTTCGAACTTCTCTTGTTTAACCTTCCATTATGACGACACGAGTAATCTAGTTTTAGAAGTAGACTTTTGTTTTGAGGCGTATCTTGACGTTTTCTGAATTCTTTGGTAGTATACAGATTTCAGGTGCTGTATGTTTATGTAATTTTAGGTTATAGAGTAATTAATAAGTAGGATCAATTTCATCGGAAGATTTGCAATTTCCTACTCCATCAGTGTTGCAACAGAGTGGCTCATGGCATCATGCCAGGCCCTTTAATGACGTGTTCAGCTTGAACCGTTCATCTGTGCCTACCATGTTCAATATTTGTATAGCATATCGACTCCATTAAAACATGTAATACCCATGTCATATTGTCCAGTCTATTATGTCCGACATATTGGTATTCGCAAAATATTTTCCCCTAGTGTGACACTGAAAACTAACTGCCTATTGTTTTCTTGTTTTGTTTTTGTTTTTGGTATTCATTAGAAGCAATTCTCTCTCTCTCTCTCTCTCTCTCTCTCTCTCTCTCAGACTGTAAAATAAGTGATTTGATCAAATAAAAATCCGTCTTGACTTAGTGGAATATGTTTGTATTTTTATTTCGTGTCTCGTCATCTGTCATATACCAATCTCTAGTGTTTTGTTTGCATGTAATTATGTGGTCAGAGAGTATCCATTATGTCTTTGTGTATTTATTAAGGGATGTAAGCAACGTAACAAGCTGTTTTCTCTTAGGACACACTTTCTAGTCAAATATTTGAATTGAACGTGCTTTCAAAGGCCGCCCAGATAATTTTTAAACGCTCAACTTTGACCTCTGTATTAAGTGTAAACGTCTTGTGGTAGTTAATTTTTCCACTAATTATTCATATTGACATTAGCGTTTCCTTTAGTAATAACCTTATTAGAGGAGCTCTTTGATGCGGCGGCATTTTTGCCTGCATGAGAATATTAATGTTGTTAGTTTTATTTTAGCCTTTTGTACTAACGACAATTTTATCAAGGTACAGTTATGCGAGCATTAAGAAGTATCCGGCTGAGATCTACGAGTATATCTGCGTTCCTATTTTGTTTCTGCTATTAATATTCCATTAATTCTCTACGGCAAAGCATTAATTTCCGATCTTAATTAGCGCTGTTGTTATCATAATCTGCAGAAATCATTCTATTAATCAATCGATCGCTCTGCGTTCAGGAACGAGAGACTACCATTGAAAATACAACTTTATAGTTTTTAATTTTAACAATGATATTGAGGAGGAAAATGTAGTGGATTTCTGTTAACAGTGGAGGTATGATATTGTTCCCAATAACAACAAGTAAAAAATGCGCCGAAGTTTCTTCGGCGCAACCGAGTTTTCTGTAAAGCGTCTGTATGAGCCGCGGCCCATGAAACTTTCAGCCGCGGTCCGGTGGTGGCCTGTCCTATAGTGTTGCCAGACGCACGATCATGGCTAACTTTAACCTTAAATAAAATAAAAATTACTGAGGCTAGAGGGCTGCAGTTTGGTATGTATGATAATCAGAGGGTGGATGATCAATAGAAACAGTGCGGGCGGACAGACAAAGCCATCTCAATAGTTTTCTTTTGCAGAAAACTAAAAGGAAAAGAGATTTGCTTTACTAACAAGAAAAGAGTTAACGACTTCCTCAGAAGCAAGATTTTAAAGGGTATATTACCAACGAAAAATAAAGCACAAGATATCATTATTGCACAAGGATATTGGGTCGCCCTTCCTTATGAAAAATAGACCTCATGATTTCCCCAAAGAGCGGGAGAGGATTAGGTGGCATTCTTAATTGTAATTATAATGAGAACGATATCCTCGGCTTTCCAAAGAATTTAGGAATTGTTCGTAGTGGAGAATGCCCCAAGGTATGTTCTTGAATATAGTGAGTTACATTATACTTCATGAAAAATAAGCCACTGGGCAAGTGGGAATTAAAACCTTACCGTTAATGTAAAATAAAGCTTGAGAAAAGGAGCGTTTTACCCAAGGAAAATATTAATTAAAGCGTTTTATTAATAACGAGAGTAATTGGACGTTGCGCTTGAGTAATGGCCGAACGATTTCTTGAAAAGGGTAGGAGAATTATACCATTATTCCCAGGAGAAAATAAGCTAAAAGGTCTTTCCAAAGAGAGAGAGAGAGAGAGAGAGAGAGAGAGAGAGAGAGAGTGAGTTCACTTTATATCGCAAGAAAAGCTGAATTAATTCCGTGACTCTGAAGATGGACGTTATTGCAAGGTGCTATTAATAAAATGAAATATATTCTACGAAAAATAGCAACGTTTTGATTAGTATAGAAATATAGTGGGGGACCCTTTGCAAAGGATAGCATATTTATTTCTGTAGTCAGTAGGACCATGATCCATTTGTACATCATTTAATCCTTCAAATATTAAATGGACATAAATTATAAATGATTTTGTACGGCTTTAGAATTACTTTGTAACTAATATTGTTAAAGAAAACGTGAATAATTTAAATGAATAGGACGTATTAAGACGCTCTTCTTAACAGAAATATCGTATACGAGATATATTAATCAGCTAAAGTATTAAAACGTAGTTGATACTAAAAGAAATAAACTAATGACCTCCTGAAAAGCAACAGTATTAAGGTTTTATGTCTAACGAAAATGAGAGCATAATATATGCTTAAAGCTCCAGAGTATTTAGGCTTTATTTGTAATGAAAAATAGACCTCGTGATTTTCCCAGAAGAGCGAGGGGATTAGACGCTATTATTAATTGTAATTATGCTGCTCACAATATCCTTAATTTACCAAGGAATTATGGAATTATTCATAATGGAGATGAGGTCAAGTTGTATTTTTAAATGCATCGTTGATATGACACCCTGTACAAAAAAATGAGCTGAAGTGAGAACATTAGAACATTTTTAATGAATTAAAAGATTAAAATATTATCTTGATTTCGTGGATAATTGAACCTTGTGTTTAAAAAAATGATAAAACAATTCATTTATAGGGCATGAGGAATAATGCATCGTTTTATTAATGGAAGATGGCTGAGCCTTTTAAATTGCGAGAGAATTAAATTTGTACTTTAAAAAAACTGATTTAATGCCACGGCTTCGAATAAAAATGTTTACAAGTAAAATAGGTATAATTCCCGAAAACTATCGACATTCTTACCAAAATGGAAATTTTATAAGACATCCTGAAGGAAGATTAGTTTCCTTTCCTTCACTTACACGTTTGCATATTTAGTTCAAGATTCATTGCCTGAATTCAAGGTCCAAATCATCGTAGGAACCATTTCTTCAGAAGGTGAACTTTTCAGTACCTGATAGTAGATATGAAAGTTTTACTTAGCTTCCTCCTGTATCCAATGTGAAATTGTTGAAAGTTAATTTTCATTCCATCAAAGCAGCACCCCAGTAAGGGGGCAGTGCCGTCAGTGCACTTCATGTGGCCCACTGTAGGCATTACTTAAGGTTGTTGGCAGCGTCTCATTGTCCCCTACCTGTACCCGCTGTTTAGCCTTTTACTTGACCTCCATTCCCGCTTCCATTCTTCAGTCTTGTTGTCCGGTCTGTAACTATTACTTCTGAGTGCAACCTTATATCCTTGTACTTCATCTCCTTTATTTTCTAGATCTCTCTCTCTTTGTCCAATCGCTCTAACTCCCTCGTTTCACTGTCTTAAGCGCTGAGTGGCCGAAGGGCCCCAGGGCTTGGCTTGACAATTTTGATTTCATAAATCAGTCGAATCAGCATTTTCTTTTCTTTAACGCCCTCATAGAGGACCAGAATGCGCAAAACGGTTGCACCCATCTTTTCACCTACACTAACCCTTTTGCTACCACATCACTATAGCCACATCCCTTGCCCTGTGCAGTATTGAGCAATACGCAATTTTTAAACTTTGTGATTATATTACAGAGCCCTTTGTTATTTTCTGAAACTGATTCTTCACTGGGGAACTCAATACTCTAGCTATTGTGGGTTCAGATCCCTCCTAGAAAGGCGAATTTCTTCATTCATTTCCCATTTCTGTGTTCAAGTCTTTCAGTGGAAAGCGTAGTAAAAAATAATTGGAAATAGAAGAGTTATGATGAAATTGTGACCATCCCAGTAAATAGCTGCGTGTTGGGTAAAAGAATGTAGAATAGTCATAAAAGAGCAAGTGTCGAAAGGCCCCTTACCGTGTTTTCAGAATCCCACGTCATAAGATAGCTTCCATTAACTTGGATGAAATGAAGTAATCTCCACGTCCCTGAAGAAGTAGCCTAGTCGTTCTACTAATTATTTCGGGACGTACCTCGTGAATAGTTCGGATTACCTCCTTAATTAGGAAGCAGACGACATTTTTAAAAGAACTGCGTACTCTAATTAAAAACGAGTGATAGTATCAGGAGGTCTAGGCCATCTGAATTCTTCAAAAATTCTCCGAGGGATTTTTAAACAAATTTGTTTGTTTTTGGTATACAAGTATAGATGAAACATTGGAGTTTAATGGATACATTTTCATTTGACAATGATATTGCTCTCTTCCCTCTGTCATAGTTTTAGATTATGGTGAAGATTTGAAAAATAAGAAAAATTTAAGTATGGAAAAAAATAATAGGTAGGATGGCCGCTCACAGACGATAACGGATTTAGATTCTAAGGAAGAACAAAAATTATTTACATAAGAACATTTAAAATTGATGAATTTTTTCTAACTGGAATACAGGTAGTAGGTGTTCCATTCAGAGGATAATTCTCTCTCTCTCTCTCTCTCTCTCTCTCTCTCTCTCTCTCTCTCTCTCTCTCTCTCTCTCTCTCGGACCTGTCCATACCGTATATCAAGAATTATTTTTTCAATGTAGCATTTAACTTTCTTTGAATGATAAGGCTTAAGCTTTCCCATATGAGATATTGTCCATGCTATTCAATAAGTGGACTTTTACTTTTCCAGAATTAATGTTACATTGATAAAAACATGTAACTTGAATCTGGGAAACTTTCTTAGGCCTACCAGTTCGGAAAGCCTATCTACAGTATATTGCTGTAACTTAAGAAAGGAACTCGCAGTACACTAAATCTCTCCGGGTGCAGTAATAAATTTCCCTAGTCTTGAAACAGGAACTCTGAGATCATGGTCGATTGCAAGGACATTCCAGAGTTTGAAGTGTATCGTGGTAACTGAAGTAGGGATTAAACTGACTAATGACCAAACTGAGATTGGGATTAAACTAACTGTAATAACGAAACTGAAGTAGGGATTAAACTGACTAATGACCAAACTGAGATTGGGATTAAACTAACTGTAATAACGAAACTGAAGTAGGGATTAAACTGACTAATAACCAAAGTGAAGTAGGGATTAAACTGACTGAGATAACAAAGCTGAAGAAGGGATTAAGCTGACTACCAAACTGAAGCAGGGATTAAACTGACTGTAATAACCAAACTGAAGTAGGGATTAAATTGTCTGTAATGACAAAACTGAATTAAGGATTAAACTGACTGTAATAACCAAACTGAAGTAGGGATTAAACTGACTGTAGTAACCAAACTGAAGTAGGGATTAAACTGACTGTAATAACCAAACTGAAATAGGGATTAAACTGACTGTAATAACCAAACTGAAGTAGGGATTAAACTGACTGTAATAACCAAATTGAAGTAGGGATTAAACTGACTGTAATAACCAAACTGAAATAGGGATTAAACTGACTGTAATAACCAAACTGAAGTAGCGATTAAACTGACTGTAATAACCAAACTGATGTAGGGATTAAACCATCTGTAATGACCAAACTGAAGTAGGGATTAAACTGACTGTAATAACCAAACTGATGTAGGGATTAAACCATCTGTAATGACCAAACTGAAGTAGGGATTAAACTGACTGTAATTACCAAACTGAAATAGGGATTAAACTGACTGTAATAACCAAATTGAAGTAGGGATTAAACTGACTGTAATAACCAAACTGATGTAGGGATTAAACCATCTGTAATGACCAAACTGAAGTAGGGATTAAACTGACTGTAATAACCAAACTGATGTAGGGATTAAACCATCTGTAATGACCAAACTGAAGTAGGGATTAAACTGACTGTAATAACCAAACTGAAATAGGGATTAAACTGACTGTAATAACCAAATTGAAGTAGGGATTAAACTGACTGTAATAACCAAACTGAAATAGGGATTAAACTGACTGTAATAACCAAACTGAAGTAGGGATTAAACTGACTGTAATAACCAAACTGAAATAGGGATTAAACTGACTGTAATAACCAAACTGAAGTAGCGATTAAACTGACTGTAATAACCAAACTGATGTAGGGATTAAACCATCTGTAATGACCAAACTGAAGTAGGGATTAAACTGACTGTAATAACCAAATTGAAGTAGGGATTAATACACACACACATATATATATAATATTTTATATATATACTGTACATATAAATTATATATAATTTTTTTTTACAAATCTTATTGTGGTGGAATCTTGGAGAATCACTTTGTTTAGCTCGGCCAGATGTCATGTACCGGTTTGTTGTTTGAGTAAAATTCGACTTACATTCTTAGATAATTAAAAAATTTTTTATGCATCGAGATGTGAGAAAAATGTTGACGTTCATATCCTGTTATAAGATTCGCTTATGTTAAACCATATTTTAAAAAATCCTCTAAATTGCTTTTTAAATGTATGTTATTAGCAAAGAAGCGGATATCAGTTATGAGTTAGAAAAGCGAAAGAGAATTTTAATAAAGGGTGGTCTGAATATCTAGGGATGGTTAATGAATAATAAAGACTTAAGGATGAGACTATAATTATAATCATTAGGAAGCGAGTTTGGCAGCTGTGCAAAATAATTGTCGAGGCCCTATGGCATTAATAGGATCGTGTCTCCTTTTAGATGACAATGGCAGAAATTCCCAGAATAAAAAAAAAAAAGGTGGAGAAAGGAGGATGTTTGGCTGTGTCATAGTTTACCAAGATTTTAGTGTCTCCAGACGGTGTTGTTTTTTCATGGACAGGCTCATGTGTCAGAGTCATATGATGCGTGATTGAGTATTGATTTTTAAATTTATATTTATATAATTTTTATGTTAGACTCAAGGCCAGTGGTCTGTCTGATTTTCACATACATTGTGAATTTTTTTTTTTTAGGACTTATTGTCGGTGTAATAGACACCCTATGTTTTCTGACCGAGAGGCCAGTGTCAATTTAATGGCTTTCGTTTGAGTGCTGATTCATGATTCAAAATATGTATTTTGCTCCTTGGACGTAGTCTTTGGGCTCATGGCTGATTGTCACATGCTTTTCGTGTTGCTCTTCAAAGGTTTGACGTCACTGTAACTACGAAAGAACCTCGACTTACTGATGAAAAGAATTTTAATTCCCTTAGATTCTCTTAATGTATCCTGTGGTAAATTATTCATAGATATGTATATATATATACATATATATATATATATATATATATATATATATATATATATATATATATATATATATATTGAGAGAGAGAGAGAGAGAGAGAGAGAGAGAGAGAGAGAGAGAGAGAGAGAGAGAGAGAGAGAATCACGGAAACCAACAGTAAATTTTTGATTGGAGAAACCTTTCCCGAAGGCATTACTGTCTGTCACTAGTCTAAACCTGGTTTGAGTTTTAATGAAAGTGCCTGGAAAGGTGAGATGATTGTTTTGTGTGGTGGGGTTTGGAAAAGGTGAGATGATTGTTTTGGGTGGTGGGGTGCGGAAAAGGTAAGATGATTGTTTTGGGTGGTGGGGTGCGGAAAAGGTGAGATGATTGTTTTGGGTGGTGGGGTGCGGAAAAGGTGAGATGATTGTTTTGGATGGTGGGGTGGGGAAAAGGTGAGATGATTGTTTTGGGTAGTGGGGTGCGGGAAAGGTGAGATGATTGTTTTGGGTGGTGTGGTGCAGAAAAGGTGAGATGATTGTTTTGGGTGGTGTGGTGGGGAAAAGGTGAGATGGTTGTTTTGGGTGGAGGGGTGCGGAAAAGGTGAGATGATTGTTTTGGGTGGTGTGGTGGGGAAAAGGTGAGATGATTGTTTTGGGTGGTGGGGTGCGGGAAAGGTGAGATGATTGTTTTGGGTGGTGTGGTGGGGAAAAGGTGAGATGATTGTTTTGGGTAGTGGGGTGGGGGAAAGGTTAGATGATTGTTTTGGGTGGTGGGGTGCGGAAAAGGTGAGATGATTGTTTTGGGTGGCGGGGTGGGGAAAATGTGAGATGATTGTTTTGGGTGGTGGGGTGCGGGAAAGGTGAGATGATTGTTTTGGGTGGTGGGGTGCATGTGCAAAGGAGTGGCGGGATCCATTACTGCTCTGAATCTGTCAGTGGTGCAGAAATGCAGTTGATAATTCGTTGTGTATAAGAAGTCGCACAAAGTCTACTCTGTTTTGCTGCTTCTCTCTTTCTCCCTTATCTTGTATGGAGCTCCAAAGGTAGCGTTCTGGAACGTTTTTTGTTTTTAGCTTACTAGGTGCATAATTTTTGATCTGCCAAATAAGATAGTACAGTGTACTGGTTATTCTACCTCGTTGCGTTTATTAGCCTCCGAAAATTCAAAGTGAAGATGCAAGTAACGTTAGCAGAAGTCTGGAGTAAGAGGCTGGACCCCATCAGAATTAAGGTTTTATTGTTTAGTTGATCTCGTACCGTGCTCCCACTGCATGTAAGACGTCCTTGGGGCAGTTTCCAGTCTTGGTATTCATTCCACTGAAAAAGATGGACGGAAGTTTTTTTTAAACGATTTTTTTAATTGACCATCCCCACATGACATACTAATGTAGTGTAAGAAGTGGTGCACCGGAATGTTACCAGGCGTACTGCAGTTGGATTGCTGTTCGTGGAAGATTATCCATTGTTGTGCCAGATCTTCAAATCAACAGTCGGGGTACTTCCAGGTTACATCTTTGCGTCGCGGCCGCTTTTAGCCCAAAGCTTGTTCTTTATCACCAGACTTGAAGTTTTGTATAGTTATCATACGTCACCAAATCGAAGCTGATAGTAGAATTATGTGACATCACACCTCGTTAGCTAATGTGCCTTATTCCCTCATCTACTTGATAAGTCTTGCTCATGTAATTCTGATGTTATAATTTCATTATCGTTTGAGTGCTCAGGAATGTCTCTCTGCTCCAGGTTTGCGTTCCTCGTCTGATTTCCTGGATATGCTTTGATTGTTATGTAATGAGCGTATACTAGTCCTTGTGTCGCCTGTTCAGGTTCTTTGCTGAATTGTGGTCTTAAGTTAATTTATCTAACTCATTTTACGCCTCATGAGTGCTTCACTGTGTGTGTATATATATACATATTCGTGTGTATGTGTTTGTATGTATGAAAATCCACTGGCGTCAGGCGTCTTATATGAAGTAAATGAAACCCTTTGCATATCTATCTATCTATCTATCTGTCTATCTATCTATCTATCTATCTATCTATCTATCTATCTATCTATCTATCTACCTGTTTATCTATCTATCTATCTATCTATCTATCTATATATATATATATATATATATATATATATATATATATATATGAACAATTATATATCATTACTGAACACTCCTTTACTATAACAGTCATTTACTTCTAACAATTTGACCCTTGACCGTCTCGTAACCATTTGGGATGAAGTTCGTGTGACGTAATAATATATATAAATAATAATAGCGATTCTAGAATATGGACCTAAGACGTTTGGTGGGATCTGCTTGCAAATTCAGGGAGACAGTTTAATTCGAGTTCATAATTAGTTCAAGGAAGCGCTCTCACACAAATACAGACCCTGACGCTGAAGAGAGATTGTGTGTCGTGTGTGTGTGTCTTAGAGAGAGAGAGAGAGAGAGAGAGAGAGAGAGAGAGAGAGAGAGAGAGAGAGAGAGAGAGAGAGAGAGAGAGAGAGAGAGGAATTATCCATTAGGATTTTTATTTGTTTTTCGACCAACGTCAGTTTCTATACACATGCACAAGCTCATATGAGAGAGAGAGAGAGAGAGAGAGAGAGAGAGAGAGAGAGAGAGAGAGAGAGAGAGAGGAGTTATCCACTAGGATTTTTATTTGTTTTTCAAACAACGTCAGTTTCTAAACACACACATCACAGAGAGAGAGAGAGAGAGAGAGAGAGAGAGAGAGAGAGAGAGAGAGAGAGAGGGAGGAATTATCCATTAGGATTTTGATTTGTTTTTTAACAAACGCCAGTTACTTTACACACGCACAAGCACACATGTGTGTGTGTGTGTGAGAGAGAGAGAGAGGGAGAGAGAGAGAGAGAGAGAGAGAGAGAGAGAGAGGAGTTATCCACTAGGATTTTTACTTGTTTTTCAGCCAACGTCAGTTACTATACACACGCACAAGTACACATGAGAGAGAGAGAGAGAGAGAGAGAGAGAGAGAGAGAGAGAGAGAGAGAGAGAGAGAGAGAGAGAGAGAGATAACCTCCGAGTGAGAGGGAGAGATATGACCTCCCTTGGACAAGATAATGACCTAAGTAAACCATTTGATACTGGAATGCGCCGATAAGGGGTTTTGTCAGGGTAGCACTCAGATTGCATCGACCTGTTTTAATAGAAGCCAGTATTATTATTATTATTATTATTATTATTATTATTATTATTATTATTATTATTATTATTATTATTATTGTTATTATTATTATTACTTTTGATCTTATTATTCTTTTTATTTGTTGTTTTTTTATCTGTATGCTACCAAACCAAATCAAACAAGCCCAGTGTGGCGAGATCTTGAATTACAACCGTATTGAGACTTGGATTTAAGAGGATAGAGTTGTAAGATTCCACTGGATTTCCGGGGATCTATGCCGCAGGATATCAGGATAAAGGAGGTTCCTGTATAGGATATAAAAAAGAAGAATTGGAAAGTTGCAGATCAGTAGGCAAATGGCGCCACTGCGTTCAATTTCAGTCATGGAGGCTACAGAGGCATGATCATGATTGCAGATATTAACAGATAAAGACTGATGTAATTGTATATGGTGAAGGAAAAGATTAATATTAATATTCAAGTTTTGTGGAATGTGGCTTTTTCAGATTCAAATTCAAATCTTTATTCTATGCAGTTACATATAATTACATGAATTACATATATTTTTTAATTATACATATTTTTAGGGTAGAGTACATTTTTATAGATTGCGTTCAGTGGCAGGCAACAATCTGGACATGGTTGCATTTTAGTTTCGATGTTTTTGGAACATGAGTTATGGTGCTGGTTATGGTGCTATGAATTTATCATATTGTAGTTCTTGGGATGAAAAGATAACCACGTCATTAGACTGGGCGTGAGTAGATTACCTACTTTTACATCTGACTGCTGGGGTGGAAATTGACATCCATTTTTTTTAGGGAATCTGGAGATGGCACAGACGAGGTAGCGCTTTGTAGAAAAAGATTCTGAGAGAGAGAGAGAGAGAGAGAGAGAGAGAGAGAGAGAGAGAGAGAGAGAGAGAGAGAGAGAGAGATTGCAAGGTGATTATATGAGTGAAAGATTTGGATAAATGATTTGGCCTGACTTATGTTTGAATACCGGTACTCTTCATAGCATATGAATTTCACTACAAAACCAGTTCCCTTAAATCAGAGTGCTGGTCTAGTTCTGCTGTGTATAGGTTTTTCTTGTCTATATTTTATTTTTCTGTGTTATTCATCCAGCAATTGTTACACAAAAATTTCATTTGCATTGCAGGTAATTCTCTCTCTCTCTCTCTCTCTCTCTCTCTCTCTCTCTCTCTCTCTCTCTCTCTCTCTCTCTCTCTCTCTCTCTCCGTCAAGTTTTTGGTATTAAGCAAAGTATTGTATTAGACAGAAACCTTTGACTCCATCCATCTCCCTATTTTGTGAATATATACATACATATTAATTAATTAATGTATATAAAGAGAAAGAGAGAAAGCTTTGAGCAGGAATATCAATTAATAAACTGAGAGAGAAGCGAAGAGGTGGATGTTTCGTACTTCAAGATCCAATTGCGAAAGAATGATTATTCAAGGGTATTAAGAAGTTTAAATTGGAGCAAAAGAACCCAACAGGATTAGTAACAATTCACATATTTAAGGAAACCCGTGCTGTTTAGATATGACGAAACGGCACGTGTGATTTTCAAATACGTTTCATGTTAGTCTTTGGCATTTGGAACTGCTATCGTCAAGAATGATTTTCTTTGGTACCACCAATGTGGTTTAGAAGGTTTGTTATAATCGATGGGATATGTAGGTATATGATTAAGGAACATGTACGATTAGTGCAAGTGACACGAAGGAGAACAGTTACTGGATATCATTTTAATTTGTCTCTTTGTGTTCGAACAGATGATGGTAGTAAAAGGCTCTTGGCAGTCTAAATTTATGTTTTGAAAGTTAATTTTCAGAGTCATGTTTTTTAGTTTTCTGTAAAAGGAAACTATTGTGCCGGCTTTGTCTGTCCGTCCGCACTTTTCTGTCCGCCCTCAGATCTTAAAAACTACTGAGGCTAGATTGTTTGCAAATTGCTATGTTGATCATCCACTCTCCAATCATCAAACATACCTTCTGGTGATAGAAATTCATTTCTCGCTATAAGGTGGTTCGGATTCCACAATAAGCTGTAGGTCCCGTTGCTAAGTAACCAATTGGTTCTTAGCCACGTAAAATAAGTCTAATCCTTCGGGCCAGCCCTAGGAGAGCTGTTAATCAGCTCAGTGGTCTGGTAAAACTAAGGTATACTTAACTTTTTTATCAAACATACCAAATTGCAGCCCTCTAGCCTCAGTAGTTTTTATTTTATTTAAGGTTCAAGTTAGCCATAATCGTACATCTGGCAGCGCTATAGGTACCAACAACATAGGCCAACACCGGACCCTGGCTGAGTTTCATGGGCCGCGGATAAGAGTCTTATGGGCCGTGGCTGAGGCCACCACCGGACACAAAACTCGATTGCGCCGTAGAAACTGCGGCTCATTTTTTGCTTGTTTTAGTGTTAGCGTCGACTAAGGATGATAAACCAAAGATACATTGCTATGGATATCGTTATTTTACTTGCTGCTGTTACCACTGCTGCTACACTGGCTCCTTCAACCATTGCTGTTCATGATGCGCGCTGATATACCATGGAAACCATGATTCATATATATATATATCCTTATCATCTGACAACTGTACGCTGTAAGGTTACAGCCATTCACGAAGAGGGTGGTGGTGGAAGAATTTTTAGTTTCCTGTAAAAAACTATTGAGATGGCTATTTGTCTGTCCGTCCGCACTTTTTCTATCCGCCCTCAGATCTTAAAAACTACTGAGGCTAGAGGGCTGCAAATTGTTATGTTGACCATCCAGCCTCCAATCATCAAACATACCAAGTTCCAGTCTTCTAGCCTCAGTATTTTTTTATTTTATTTAAGGTTAAAGTTAGCCATAATCGTGCTTCTGACAACGATATAGGATAGGCCACCACAGGGCCATGGTTAGAGTTTCATGGGCCGCGGCTCATACAGCATTGTACCGAGACCACCGAAAGATAGGTCTGTTTTCGGTGGCCTTGATTATACGATGTGGCAGCTGTACAGAAAACTCGATTGCGCCGGAGAAATTTCGGCCCATTTTTTACTTGTTATTTTATGCTTTTGATGAATCTCGTCAGGCCTAGGGAAAACGGAAATCTAATTACTTTTGGGTCAGATGACAAATGGCAGTGATCATGGTATAATTTATTTTATTTCTCATAACATTATATGAATTTTAATCATGGGTATTCATGGCCATTCCATACGCAATAGAATTAATTGTTTGATGACGGTTTTAAATGCAGCTCATTCTTTTTTTTACATTATATGCAAAAGATATTCATTATTTGATTTCCACTTCGCATGTAATATCTCTGCATATGTTTTACAATGTATGAATATGAAATACTGTGCGGCCTTGGCGGTTGCATATTTTTTAGCACAACAGCGTAACGCGTGTTTATGGTTATAAAATTTGTCTTGCATAATTGATGAACTAGGTTTCTCTACGCATATCCATGTATATATACGCGGAAGCACCCGTACATACATTATCTCCTCTGAACAACACACATAGTACGCGCGCATCATCCCAGTGCTTCAATTTGGAATTCGCCTAAAACTCTGTAGCCATCTCCACCGAATACAAATCTCTTTAAACACCGTCGATTGAATGGCTCCTCTCTCTCTCTCTCTCTCTCTCTCTCTCTCTCTCTCTCTCTCTCTCTCTCTCTCTCTCTCTGTTCCTCCACTCGCGTCAAATCTGTTTGCTCACTTTGATATTTCGCTGTTCAAGGTTAGGCGCGAGAGCTTTCGAGTCCGGGACTTTTGAATTTTGGGACGGCGCGGGCGTGAAAATCAATAACTTCCATGGCGCGCCGGCGGAGCAACACTTCTATTTTCATTGTTCAATTTTCCTCCCTTTCCCCGGTTTCTACATTAGCGCGTTTTCCTGCTTTCCCTCTTCATCCATTTCCCGACTTCTACATTTGCCACGTTTTCATATTTTTCCCCTCTGCCAATTTCCCTATTTCTACGTTCGCCACATTTTCGTATTTTCCCTCTCTACTCATTTCCCAGTTTCTACATTTAACTCCTTTTCCTGTTTCGCAGCTTCTTCGTTTGTCATATTTTCCTATTTTCCTTTCCCACCCATTTCCCAGTTTCTACGTCATTCGCCACATTTTCCTATTTTCCTGCTTCACCCATTTCCCAGTGTGTACATTTGCCGCATTTCCTTATTTTCCCTTTTTACCCATTTCTCAGTTTCTACATTCGCCACATTTTCCCTCTTCGCCCATTTCCCATTTTCTTTATTCACCACATTTTCTTACTTTCCCTCTTCGTCCATTTCATAATTTGTACATTTGCCATATTTTCGTATTTAACTTTTTCACCAATTTCCCAATTTCTGCATTTGCCACACTTCCCTATTTTCCCTCGTCACCCATCCACCATTTTCCATATTCGCCACATTTTCCTATTTTCTCTCTTCAACCATTTCTCAGTTTCTGCATTCGCCACATTTTCCACTTTTCCCTCTTCGCCCATTTCCCAATTTGAGCATTTGGCCACAATTTCCTATTTTCCCCCTTCAACCATTTCTCAATTTCTACCTTCGCCACACTTTCCTATTTTCTCTCTTCAACCGTTTGTCAGTTTTTACATTCGCTACATTTTCCTATTTTCTCTCCTCACCCATTTCCCAATTTGTGCATTCGCCACATTTTCCTATTTTCTCTCTTCAACCATTTCTCAGTTTCCACATTCGCCACATTTTCCTGTTTTCTCTCTTCAAACCATTTCTCAGCTTCTACATTCGCCGCATTTTCCTATTTTCTCTCTTCAACCATTTTAAGTTTCTCCATTCGCCACATTTTCCTATTTTCTCTCTTCAACCTTTTCTCAGTTTTTAAATTTTCCACATTTTCCTATTTTCTCTCTTCGCCCATTTCCCAATTTGAGCATTTGGCCACATTTTCCTATTTTCCCCTCTTCAGCCCATTTCTCATTTTCTACATTCGCCACATTTTCCTATTTTGCCCCTTCGACCATTTCCCAATTCCTACATGGACCATATTTTCGTTTTTCTCTTATTTCCCAAACTCTACATTCGCAGCATTTTCCTGTTTTCCCTCTTCACGCATTTCCAAGTTTCTGCATTTGCGACAATTCCTATATTCCACATTTCCCAATTTTCCCCCACTTCACTTATTTCCTAATTTGTTCATTCGCCACATTTTCCTGTTTTCCTCTACACAACCTTTTCTCAGTTTTTACATTTACCATATTTTCATATTTATCCATTTTCCAGTCTTTTCCTTTTGTAATTTTTCCTTGTGAGTGTTTTCCATTCTCCTAATTTCACCTTGCCACACTTTTATCTTTTCCTCTGTTTCCCCTTTCCAATTTTTTCGTAATTTCTCTTTATATTTCACCCACTTAATTTCCCGTATCATTCCTATAT
Source organism: Macrobrachium rosenbergii (assembly GCF_040412425.1). NCBI lineage: Eukaryota > Metazoa > Arthropoda > Malacostraca > Decapoda > Palaemonidae > Macrobrachium > Macrobrachium rosenbergii. The sequence goes on along the minus strand of NC_089788.1, from coordinate 10,120,159 downwards.
GCCTTGTTTTTCCTTTAACACAGCAATCACATTTCTGCTTCTTTTAGTGTCTCTCTTTTCCATTTTCCAATTTCCTTACGTCGCCGCACTTGATCAGCCCCTCTTTGTCCTGATTTCTGTACTTCTTTCATTACAGATAAAGCAACATTTTTTATAACATGTCATAAGTGACAGTGTCAGCGCGGGACTTATACCCAGAAGCGAATTTTTTTTAATACTGTCAGAATTCGGTTAAAAAGTTTTCATGCGTATGTGTATGTCTGTTTATTTGCAAGCAATTTTTCTAATTATTATTAGATTTAGAATAATGCTTAGAGTGATGATGCAATCACACAATGACAGCCACAACTACGGGTCTTGAAGCGTTGCGTGTATGTATGTATTCCATTATTTTTTCAGGGTGTCTTTTGATAAGCAGAATTCATTTTGACAAAATATCATATGAAAGTTTCAATTAAGGTCTCTTGAATATCCATGGGGCCCGGAGTCGAGCTAGAATGTCTTCTCATAAATGCTTGCTGTAAGTATGAATGGTAAAATCTCTCTCTCTCTCTCTCTCTCTCTCTCTCTCTCTCTCTCTCTCTCTCTCTCTCTCTCTCTCTTTTGCCGATACTGTATATATATATATATATATATATATATATATATATATATATATATATATATATATATATATATATATATATATATATATACTGTATATACTGTATATATACATATATATGTGTGTATGTGTGTGTGTATATATGTATGTATAATTATATGTATATACATGTATACATATATATGTATTTATACCTGTTTATTTATATATATATATATTTATATATATATATATATATATATATATATATATATACATACATATATACATACATACATATAAAATACGTCTGTGTCTTTTTGTTGGCATTTTCTCTAAAAGCAATTGATTTATGTTCCTTTATACTGTGGGTCGTATTTTTTTTTTTTCGAAATTGGGGCGTTGTTTACGTAGTGAATTTCCATGCGGAATTTTTTGTCGAAAGTGATCCGAAGATCTGTGTCCTTAACAGTCTTAAGTTGGCAAGTTTACAGAGACCCTTCTCAGTTATTTTTATTCCCATGTGATACTGCGGGTACAGATCTGTACCCATGTGCACATATGTTCCTGGTAAGACTTAAAATGCAACTATGTGTATATTTTGACTCGTAGTGTGAAAGCTTTGTGGAAGTGTAACACCGATAGTGTGGCAGCGTCACGCATGTGAATGCATCCATATGTGAGACCTTTTGTCTAAAAACGTACATGCATGTGTCAGACTTAAAGTGCAGGAATGGTCATGTGTAAAAGTTGTATTGTAACTTTTAGTGTGACAACATCATGTATGTATAAGTTTTCTTGTGTGCATGTATAACACTTAGTGTAACAGCGTCATGCACATGTGAGACTATAAGTGTGAATGTTTCTATGTAAAACTCGTATTGTGAAGAATGCTTGAATGTGTAAGGCTCATATTGCCAAAACATGCATGTATTTGTAAGACCTTGAATGCAGCAAAATACTTGTGTAGAACTTAGTGTGAGAGCATCATACGTGTACGGCTCGTGGTGTGATATCGTGTAAGACTCTGTACATACATGCATTAATACTCGTAATATAATACGTTACTTGGGTAAGATTAGTAAGTGTGACAATGCCAGGTGTGTATAAAACAAGTAAGACATGTGGTTTGACAGCGAGGATGTGTACGAATAATATTTCGACATCTGGCATGTGTAATACTCATAATCTGACAATTTGTGAGTGTAAAACTTTCTGTGTGTGTGTGTGTATATGTGTATATATATATATATATATATATATATATATATATATATATATATATATATATATATATATCTTCCCCCTCTCTCTCTCTCTCTCTCTCTCTCTCTCTCTCTCTCTCTCTCTCTCTCTCTCTCTCTCTCTCTCTCGTCATGTTTCGGGTTCGAAGTAAGATATCATATCCCAGTGTCGGTTAGTGAACTCTCATTGCAGTGCTCAAAATTTATTGGCTTCATCAATTGTTTAAGCAGGGTTGAATATAAAAGGCCTTTGTGTATGGTCTTTTATGTCTGCTTTTTTTCTGATTTTTTTTTTCAAACTGACCTATTGTTTTAGTTTTGACAGTAATGGAATCATTACGGTTTGGTATATCCTTTGAATTTCCTGTGGTCTGGTTAATCTTCCATATCCATTTTTATTGAACTTTTGTTGATAGTTATGCTCATGTCGGATTAAAATTTACTAACCCTTATTCCAGATGTGTCTTGATATTTATTTTAATTTGAAATGTTCTTCCATATTGTTCTGCTGGTAAGCGTCATAGTCATAGATTTTTATCGATGGCTTTTCTGTTTCTGGATAAACTTTTATGTTCATATACTTATCTGATTATTCATTACATTCCTTTATCATTGTTAACGTCCATCTGTTTTTTTGTATTTCGTAATATTTACACCAATAACTGCGCTATGCACTTACTGAGAATGGTCATTATCCGATAAGCTCTTGCATATATATATATATATATATATATATATATATATATATATATATATATATATATATATATATATAACCTATTTATGTATTTATTTATTTTATATAGTTATGAATTTATTTATTTATTCATTTCATTTATGTATTTATTTATGATTTATTTGTTTATTTACTCGTGCATGCATATCTTAAAAAAAACGGACCCCCGATTTAGTAGTTTGTAAACGAGTTTTGGAGGGGGATTCGAATTTTGTATTCATAGATCCCTGTTCCCATCATTCGCATTTTTTCTTTTTCTTTTTTTGGTGGATCTGGGATTTCTTTTTCTCGTCCATTTCCATCTCTGTGCTTTTTCTCTCTTTACATTTAGCCGTGCACACATTTTTATCTTTTCGGCTTTATCGCTCCATCTCTTGCAGATGAGAGAGAGAGAGAGAGAGAGAGAGAGTAAGTAGCTTTACCAGTCGATAGGGCTAATATTGCTTAGTACAAATTGTTAGCTTTTGTAACTAAAGTTGTCTTTCTTTCCGCTTCATTGACTGTTGTGTAGTTTTACTCTAAAACCACCCTATGTAAGGGGTAACATGTGTGTCTGTGTAAATATATACAGTACATATATATACAGTATATATGTGTATACACATATATGCACACATATATATATGTAAATACATATCCAATTGTATATATACACATTATACATATAAATAAATATATATATACACATATATATAAATGTATATGTAATGTAAAAGTGAATGTTTTTATATTTGTTTGGACACTATAGAAATCCGAACCGCTTGACAGACCCAGACAAAATTTTGCACACGGCCTCTATGTCACCCCAGCAAGGTTTATAACTCAAAATCAAATCCCTACCCCGTGACAGACATACAAACACAGGCAAAACACATTAAATTTTCGTTTATACCAGCTCCGTAACCTTTTCCTTCAGTAGCTTCATGGGCTAAGGGTGGAAAACTTCCACCTTTTCTGTTGGCGAGTCATTAAACTTCTCCCACTGCTACATGAAAGGAATTGTTGCCATATATCACTAACAGTGTAAACCTAACTGTTACTATTTTTAAATATAAATCGTCTTATTCTACAAATGTATCGTTACAAAGTCTTAAATTTAATATGCAGTATTTTATAATAGATTTGGCGTAACAAAATTCTTTAAAAGTGTGAATTATTTGCGATCTGCACATGCATAGTAGCAAGGCCTTGGTAGTAGCTGTTGGCTGAGCCTGACGTGCAAGCGGGACGGTGTTTCATCTTTTTATTCGTTCAAATGTGAATATCTTCAGTAATTTGTTAGTTTCTTCATTTTCATCTTCGGAATTCGCTATAGCGGCTGCTTCGTGACGTTACAGTGACGTGTTGCGTTATAAAGTCCGTTTAAATGAGGTCTGGAATTAATTATCATGCAGTTTGGTAACAACACTTCAACCACCATCATGAACTCCACCTCGTGATACCTCCTCCACCAAACTCTCTCTCTCTCTCTCTCTCTCTCTCTCTCTCTCTCTCTCTCTCTCTCTCTCTCTCTCTCTCTCTCTCTCTCTCTCTCAAACAATTTGGAGCAAAATCTTTCTGTGAGGTTTTTAACTCTTGCAATTTTATTCGTCACTTTGATACTCAGCTATATAAATTTTAAATTGCTCTCCTAAAGGTAAGCCATCGGGTCCTGTATTACGCAAAGGCGCTCTACGGGACCGCCAATCTTATTTTCTTCTAAACACTGACTTCCACAACATTTTCTGAAATGCTCTTTACAACTGCTGTGCTTTGGGGAGACCTCATATCGCTAAATTTGATAACAAGAATTCCGTTTATCCTTGAAAGTCCTCATAACTACAAGACAAGCAACACTGTCAGCGGTTAATTTCAAGTTGGTATAACATGTGCTGAGTTTAGATCCTTGAGCTTAGAACATCCGTATCTGTATCTATCTATCTATCTATCTATCTATCTATATGTGTGTATATGTAGGTGTGTGTATGTATGTATGTGGGTATGGGTGGTGGTGTGTGTTTGTATGCACATGTGTGTGTGAGTGTATGAATGCATAGTTGTTGAAATCTCAGGTATGCTCATTCACAGCATTATCATGAATAATTACATGTGATTATGCTTATTTATATATATACTAGAAAAAAACCCAAGAGTATTTGCCACTGCAAGCCAATCATTCTCTCTCTCTCTCTCTCTCTCTCTCTCTCTCTCTCTCTCTCTCTCTCTCTCTCTCTCTCTCTCTCTCTCTCTCATTTTAAATCTCTCTTTCTCTCTCTCTTACCATCTTAATCAGATAAATTGCCCAGATATATATATATATATATATATATATATATATATATATATATATATATATATATATATATATACATACATATGTGTGTGTATCATGTTTATTTAAGGCAATGAATTCAAGCCAGAATTATTAATCACAGGAAAGAAGAGCATTTTCAACGACAGTACACACTTTTTCACGACAAAACAATTCAAAGAATAGTCTTCTCTGGCAGCGCCAGGTTGGTCAACTAATGTATGTATATATATATATATATATATATATATATATATATATATATATATATATATATATATATGTATATATATATATATGTATATATTATGTATACAACCCTTCTTGGTTCTGTCTACCTCCCGTACCCTGAAACTACCGCAATTGTCTCTTTGCCGGCGAGAACAGACGGAGGTTATTGAATACTTACTTTCCTTCCCTTGTCTCATTCTCTATAATTGATGGCGGGGAACCTATTAGGGGGAGAATTGGCTAAATTGCCTTCGTTTCGGGTCCTCAGAGAGGCACGGAGGCATATAGGCTCTGGACAAGAAAGGAAATAAATGGATGGATGTAGTGGTCAAGAGATTCGTTACCTAAATGAAACTGATTGGACTCTAATGATGGTATAAGAGTGACGTGTTTCGTATATAAGCTTGTGGTCGTTGAAGGTGTGCAAGGAATATCGAGTACAGTTGCTCTCACTTATGAATTTGTATACTCTTACCTATGGCTTTTACCAAAAAATTAAGATTAAGAGCGTTGAAATGGAGAAAGAAATCCACAGTTATGTACGGTTGCATGTATTTGAAAACAAAGCTCTGCAGAGAGCTTTCGGGAATCTGTTCGATTCCTTTTTCGAGGGGAATCGAACAGATTCCAGAAAGCTGTCTGTAGAGTTTTATTTTCAAATATATGTAACCGTACATAACTGTGAATTTCTTTCTCCATTTCACCACTCTTTTAATCTTAATTTTTTGGTAAAAGCCACAAGTAAGAGATTTATTTTTAAATATATATACCCATACATAACTGTGGATTTGTTTCTCCAATAAGAGTGGTAGTAAATGCACTTATAGTATTACTAGTAATAATAACGTCTTAGTACGTGTAAATAGAATTTTATAAATAATTTTCACGTCACTGTTAAGCGTAAGTTACTTGGAGTGAAAAATACAAATCAAAAGCAGTGATGGTATTGTATGTACTTATGTAATTTTTACAGTGACCTCTGCTGAGGTTATTTGTGAAAAATCCTTGTAGATTTTATTTGTGAGATTTTTCATGTCATTTTCTAGTCACTTATTGGTCTTCCTGTAAGGAAAGAGAAGGTTAACTCGCTTGAAACCAGTTTTCAATTTTTTGTTCTGAATTTTGTCCCTAAAGCGCTTAGGCAGTGGGGACGGTATTATTAAATTCTTGTAGCAAATCTAATCTCTATATAGCACCCAATATAGTACAGTGCAACGTGTATCCAAATATTTATTTTTTCCACACTTAGACTTGCTATCGTCCAAGCTTTGCTAACCTCTCAAGCGTGCAAAATGAAAGTATCTTGGTTTGAACCCCGGGACGGTATTAATGTTCCAAGGGTTGGGACTCGTCGTCCAGACCCAAGTGTGTCACTGTCATTTTTGACAGATTGGGTACGCAATAAAAGAACAAAAGCTAAAAAAGGATACCAGTGCTATAATCTTTGGAGCTTAATCGTACATACACACGAAATGCTATGGAATCGAGAAGTTGAAGAGGTCATTGTGGTTATCTGCATATCTATCTATCTGTCTATCTATATGTATATATACACATATAAATATATATATATATATATATATATATATATATATATATATATATATATATATATATATATATGTATATATATATACACACATATATATATATATATATATATATATATATATATATATATATATATATATATATATATATATGTGTGTGTGTGTGTGTGTGTGTGTGTGTGTGTGTGTGTGTGTTGAGAACCGGATAGTTAAAGAAGCATCTATCAATTATAATTCCCTTGGGTGTAAGTAATTACGAGTTAGGCGAGCTGTGGAAGGGTACCAAGGAAAGCCAGGAGTCAAAATCACATCATGAGGCTAGCAACCTCATCTCTATATATGCCGCAAACAGGGACATGTGACTTGTCACGGTGAAATTGCTTTGTTTACATTTGGGAAATATTTTTTTCTCAGATTTAGTTTTCTGTAAAAGAAAACTATTGAGATGGCTATTTGTCTGTCAGTCCTCACTTTTTCTGTCTGCCCTCAGATCCTAAAAACTACTGAGGCTAGAGGGCTGCAAATTGGTATGTTCATCATCCACCCTCCAATCATCAAACATACCAAATTGCAGCCCTCTACCCTCGGTAGTTTTTATTTTATTTAAGGTTAAGGTTAGCCATGATTGTGCGTCTGGCAGAGCTATAGGTGCCAACAACACATGCCACCACCTGGCCGTGGCTGAAAGTTTCATGTGCCGCGGCTGAGAGTTTTCATTGGCCGCGCCTAAGAGTTTCATTTATCATTATACGCTGTACAGAAAACTCGATTGCGCCGAAGAAACTTCGGCGCATTTATTACTTAATTGTTTTGTCGTTATGCTGCACATGTAGGGTGTTTTGTTTACATTTGGGAAATATTTTTGTCTCAGTGTTTTTGTGAGTCGTTACTGCAGCATGCATAGGTCGTTTCTCAAGAATGAATTACAACATAATGTATTTTAACTTTTGGAGAATGCTTACTCTGACTCCGCCTTCGGAGCGTTGCCGCCAGGATTTCTTTGATCATTCGTGCTTTGGGCAGAGTCGTCATGAATATGTAAATTCTCTTGATTCGCTCGATTCCTCTCGTGGGCCGGGAACTGCGGCCCCCCCTCCCCCTCCAAAACTGCATCTTCAGTCAGTCATTTGACCATCTTTTTTATCATCATTATTATTATTATCTCTCTCTCTCTCTCTCTCTCTCTCTCTCTCTCTCTCTCTCTCTCTCTGAGAATTTCTGCGTTCTTGAGTACTTCGCTCACTCTTTTAGTAGAGTATTTTATGGGTGATTTTTGTGCGATTTTGATTTGCTGTTCTTCTGAGTCTCTCATTTGTCTGGATTTTTATTTAAAATTTTGTGCTGAATTCATTTTATATGTACAGTACATTTATTCTGATTAGTTTTTTTTTTTTGCTTTCATTTTCATTTTTATGGGTGGGTGATACGTATCTGGGTATTTTTGTGTTACTTTAATTTTGTATTTATATATTTGGCTCAAAATTTTGGTGGGAATTTCTACCATGATTTTGCTTCTCTTATCTCACCAATTTGAATTTTTTTTTATTTTTACGATTTTTTTTATTTGTATTCATTTCGCTCACCTTTGTAGGACATGTATGTAATTTCTGTGATATGCTAGTGTACTATATATACAGTATATATATGTATATATATGTATATATATATATATATATATATATATATATATATATATATATATATATATATATTACACACACACACATATATATATTATGTATAGTTATTTTCGTTTTCTCTCTTTGTTGTTGCAAGTTTTGTTTTGCAAGTCTTCTCATGTCTGCTTTCATTTGTCTAGCCATTGAACTGGAGATACCCGTCATTTATTTATTGCCTTTATTTTTATTCTGTATTTTTCTTTTAGTATTTCCGGAGTTCTTTCGTTTTGTTCTTGTTATGTTCGTACTCTTTTTAACTCACCCTTTCACTGGAAGCTTTACCGATTTTTATTTTGCTTTTATTTGACTCGATATCTAGTTGGAAATTTGTGCAGTGCTTTGTCTTTTGTATATTTCTACTCGCACGGCTTATCCTTTTATTTATTTTGTTTTGGGTTTGGCTGAACTCTCGTCATTTGTGAATTTGCGTTTGTTTTGTCATTTCATCCGCAGTGTTCCGTTTATGCTGTTAAGGTACATTATAATGTTTTTGCTCATATATTTTATATATAGTTGTTTTATTTTAGCGTACCTTTTTGTTTTTTTGTGTTTTTTTATATTTGAATTAATTTGGCATGTCCTTTTTTTGCCCTCTTTGTTTGGTTTTACAATCATGGCTTTTATTTTGGTAAATTGCGTTACGGTATGTATTTTTGAGGGTTTAATATGCGTGTCTGATTCGATTCAGAATATTGTTTATTTTGAATCGATTTGATTGTTTTGGAATGAATATTTATGTTTACATGTTGTTTTTTAGAAGTTATTTTTCCCTGTAAATGTTATTGACTGATTAATTGATATTTTTCAGTCGGTTAAGTTGAGGGTGTGTTATAATTTTTTAGGGTTATATCCCTCTATGCAATCATCTGAATTATATGTTTTGTAGCCCCTGTTAATCTTAATAGTATATTACCTCTCCCTCTTTAATTTTAGGGGTCGTAAATTTCGGAGGATAATGCCATTTTCAAAGTCTATTTTTTATTTTGTTGTAAATAGTTTAACTTGTAAATTTTTTAGCCTTGTGAATCTCAAAGCACATCCCCCCCTTCACCCTTTTACTGTTCCATTTTGAGACTTCAGCATATATAACAGTGTGGCCTCTTTTTCCCTCGTTCTGGTGGTTGGAACATTTATTTATAAGTCTGTATTGCTATTCTCCTTTTATCCCTTTTGTGGGTTTTGGGCCTGGATTTTGTAAGTGAAGTTGAGGCCAGCACTATACCCACAGGGAATAGATTTTCTACATTTCACACACACACACAAAGAGAGAGAGAGAGAGAGAGAGAGAGAGAGAGAGAGAGAGAGAGAGAGAGAGAGAGAGAGAGAGAATTTGACTCAGAACGAAACCATTGAGATTTGACTGAACCCTTTTAGCGCACTCATTAATAGTATTTTGTTTGCAAAACAGTAACAGTGTTACTGTTTTTTCATCAGTTTTTGCTTTATTTTTCTATCTTGGTAATTTTTTTCAATCTCATCAAGTTTATTGTCATTTACTTTATTTAACAGCTGTCAGTGATTAAGAGAGAGGATATTGTTAATTTGGTTAGGTAAATTTTTCATGTGTTCTTGTTTCTTTTGCGATTAAGTACTCTCTCTCTCTCTCTCTCTCTCTCTCTCTCTCTCTCTCTCTCTCTCTCTCTCTCTCTTTCTAGTCATTTGTGTAGTTGTGTCATGGGGCATGTAGCACAGCGCATTATTGCATTAAAACATTTATAATAAAATGTCAGCGAGAGAGAGAGAGAGAGAGAGAGAGAGAGAGAGAGAGAGAGAGAGAGAGAGAGAGAGAGAGAGAGAGAGAGAAGCGGGTAGCGATGTCTCTTGCATTGGTTATTCACATTTCAAATTCGCTCTATTATTTTGGTCTTTATAGATTTACTCTACTTATCTAATTATAAGTTTATAATTCTTTCCGTTGCTGATTTGAGGCCACACACACACACACACACACACACACACACACACACACACATAAATGCAGTATATGTGTATATATATTAAAGAAGTTAAATTCCTCTCTCTCTCTCTCTCTCTCTCTCTCTCTCTCTCTCTCTCTCTCTCTCAGTTATTCATGGATTTGCCATTGTACTAAGTTTTTATTGCGATTGTTTCTTATTTAGCGTATGGGAAATGGTAAACAGAGTTTCCTAACCATTCATTTTTTTTTTCCTCAGGTACTGTTTTGAATGAAATGTAGTTTTCCTCCACGTTGGACGTAAGTGAAAGCTGACTTGATTAAGGTAATTTAAAACTTTATTATTATTATTATTATTATTATTATTATTATTATTATTATTATTATTATTATTATTAAAAAAAATTAGGTATTCACATTCATCGCATTGGTTCTCTCGGTTTGAATATAATTTTTTAAATGCTGTGAAATTTTGACTGTGGCTTTTCGTATGTCTGCGTGTGCTCACTTCATTTCTGATTTTCTAGCGTGTTCCTCGTTGTATAGATATTCCTTTTGTTGATTTTGTACGTCATTGGCTATGTACGTTCTTGTCATGTTTGGTAGGAGTGCAGCGAAGGAGGCATATAAAATAGCTTGGAACTATTTTGACTGTATCTCGCGAAGTTGCTAGTGCTTCGATGTTCGAAATGTTTTTGGCTTTTGGATTTGATAAATAGAACCGCAAACGTTTGTGGTTCAGTTTTGTTCAGTTCACTCACTCGCAACCGTTTCAGCACCGACAGATTCTTCATATCTGTTCTGTTCTTAATGCCAGGTTAGTAGTAAATAAAGTTATTTTCTGTATAATATGCCAAAAATGTCAAAAATTTGCTTTGAATATTTCGCATAGGGGAAGGAAAAAATACAGAATAAAGTAGTTTGAGGAATCACTATAAAAAGCAGTAAAAAATGAAGGCATGCAGGTGTAACACTTCAGCATATTATTTTTAGTCCTATCAACTTCCTGACATTTATTTTTATTCCCACGCTGACATACGCGAACATCTTTTAATCACAACATTGCTATTGCGTAACACCTTAGTAACAGTGAGAGAGAGAGAGAGAGAGAGAGAGAGAGAGAGAGAGAGAGAGAGAGAGAGAGAGAGAGAGAGAGACTTTATAAGTCAGAGAGAGAGAGAGAGAGAGACGTGAAAGCACTTTATAAGTCAGAGAGAGAGAGAGAGAGAGAGAGAGAGAGAGAGAGAGAGAGAGAGAGAGAGAGAGACGTGAATGCACGTGAATGAGACTTTATAACGTTAGAGAGAGAGAGAGAGAGAGAGAGAGAGAGAGAGAGAGAGAGGTGAAATCACTTTATAATGTTAGTTGAAAAAGTGGACGACAGAGCTAGCAACGTTCCAAGATCCGAAATTGCAAAACTCGAGAGGCAGTTGTTCATATAACTCAGCAATATGTTGACGGTTACATCAGTGTTTTTAAAAGCTGTTACTTGATGAGAAGTTTGGCATAGTTCGATCATTATGTAAAGGAGTAAATTGATGACTTGTGGTAGATAAAAATAGGGTTGTCCCCTAGAGAATAATGATAGAGTAAGAGAGGGAGAGAGAGAAGATGATGAAATCTCCATCCTTTTTCTCTCTTTGGGAACTAGAAAGTTTAATTAAGATCTCGGCAGATGGGAATCTCGTTTGGAGACACTTATTAGCTTTTATCCTGCTTTCTGCCCAACCTTTTTTGCTCATATTATTGTGGCCGTTTTACCAGCGTAGTGTCTTGTGTATGTCTGGGCGAGCGCTGCCAATGTGTCTGGCAATTTTGTTACGTATGTGAGGGACCACTTGGTTGTTTTGTTTTTTGTTATTCGTACTTAGAGTGAATGACATGGAAACCATCCACGGAAGTGGTGTTTTAATACCATAGCTGACTCATGTTATGGCATAAGGATTTTATTTATTTATATGCGAGTATATATGTGTAAATGTATACATATATATGTAGGTGTATGTGGGCATGCTTATGAGTCATAGGAGCACGTGACGTTTAAATGAAAAATACCACACCAACATCATATACAGTATATATATATATATATATATATATATATATATATATATATATATATATATATATATATAGTGTTGTGTGTGTAATTATGTATATATATAAATCTATATATATATATATATATATATATATATATATATATATTTATATATATGTATATATATAATAATAAAAGGAACTATACCTATTCATTCCTGCGGCCATATAGTGTTAAGGGTAATGCTCTCCTGTATTTCCTATACTAATATGTATACTTTAATACATAATACAGATACCTTTGAAGTTGCAAGTTAACTAGACTGCACTAATACCCTAGTAAAATTAAAAGTGATCTTGAATCGCAGGAGTAAGTAACGGGTTCCCGACCCGTTACTGCGAAAACGTACAGTCCTGACTGCCGTTTACGTTCCTTTCAGTCTTTGGCTCAGTGCACCACACATTAAGACATTAAATCACGTTCTGGCTATTTTGGAAATTTTAGGGACATTGTGAATTCCGAATGGTTATATCTGTCATTGGCTAGCTCGGATTCAACGCTCCTCAGGAGGCATATGTACAAAGGTTTAACAACTCGGTGCTCTTTTGACTCACACGACGTCTCTCTTTAAAACATAACCAGATTGTAATGAGCAGCATTTTCGCTTATTTCGGATCCTGTGACACGACGGCGAAAAAAAAGTATACCTTAGTTTAACCAGACCACTGAGCTGATTAACAGCTCTCCTAGAGAGGGCTGGCCCGAAGGATTAGATTTATTTTACGTGGCTAAGAACCGATTGGTTACCTAGCAACGGGACCTACAGCTTTTTGTGGAATCCGAACCACATTATAGCGAGAAATGAATTTCTATCGCCAGAAATAAATTCCTCTAATTCTTCGTTGGCCGGTCGGAGAATCGAACGCGGGCCCAACAGAGTGCTAGCCGAGAACGGTACCCACCCGGCCAACGAGGAACTAACACGACGGCGAGACAGGGCGTCTGTGCGAGACGTGTTTTAGCTAGTGATGCGTGTTACTTGCATTGCGAACAGCACAGCAAGTGCCCAAGAGCAGATTTTAAAGGTGATGACCACGCCAAAGAATCGAGAAGCCTTTTATTGTCAGAATGACGCACGGTTTTTTTTTTTTTTTAATGCAGAATAAGTTGGAGAGCCCGTTTGATTCTGAGGACTCACAGAGAGAGAGAGAGAGAGAGAGAGAGAGAGAGAGAGAGCGCGTTCATGGAAAAGGTATTTCATTTAATTTATTTTTGCAGTGGCCGCGCATGATTGCCGAGAAAGTAGAAATGTAGAGAGTTTTCTAATTTCTTTTGCATAGTTTTTAATATCTTTCTACTTTGTATTTTCAGTGTTACTCTGTTTAATATCAAAGAGAGAGAGAGAGAGAGAGAGGTAATATAGTTTTTTTTTTATTTCCTTGCACTTACGTGGTTAGGGTCGAAAGAATGAATTTTACTTTTGCAATTACCAGTCCCATAATTGTTGAGAGAGAGAGAGAGAGAGAGAGAGAGAGAGAGAGAGAGAGAGAGATAAGCAGCAAGGAAGAGCCGCTTACCAGGGAATGAGAAAAGGGAAGTGAAAGAAGTCCGGAGACAAGAGAAAAAGTTCTGAAAATCCAATTTCAAATACGTGGAGTAATTTGAGTCATGCACATTAACCCCTGACCTTTTCCTGAGTCGATTCTCTTCACTTCCTCCCTAAGACGTCTTTTTCCTGAAGATTATTCAGAAATTGGGAGAGAAAAATGAAGATGAATGCAAAGTAAAGTCGTTAGGGAGAGAGAGAGAGAGAGAGAGAGAGAGAGAGAGAGAGAGAGAGAGAGAGAGAGAGTATTGAATTTTTTCATTTGGCTTTCCATTCACCTTTTGTAAGTATTGGCTGAGAGAGAGAGAGAGAGAGAGAGAGAGAGAGAGAGAGAATAAAATTTCTTCATTCGGCTTTCCATTCACCCTTTGTAAGTATTGATTGATTGAGAGAGAGAGAGAGAGAGAGAGAGAGAGAGAGAGAGAGAGAGAGAGAGGAGTATTAATTTTTAAATTTACCTTTCTGTTCACCTTTTGTAAGTACTGAGAGAGAGAGAGAGAGAGAGAGTATTAAATTTCTTCATTCGGCTTTCCATTCACCCCTTGCAAGTATTGAGAGAGAGAGAGAGAGAGAGAGAGTATTATGACAGATATTCATGAGTAAACATACACATAGAAAGAATCCTGTACCAATAAATATTAAAACCGAGGCCAGAAAACAGTCTGTAGGAGGAGACGCAGCAAATTCACTTTCAAGAAAGGAAGTAATTCGCGTTATGCACATTATCCTTCGACCTTTCCCTTGTCTCTCCTCTCCGGATGACGTTTCTCTCCCCCGTGGTTTATTCTAAAATCGTCCGAGAAAACAGGACTGTTCGCGCGGAGTGAAGTCTTGATTATGGAAATGCAAAGTTGAGATTGAAAGAGACTTTGTAATCTCAGAAGAGGAATACTCGGAGTTTTATCGTTTTTCACTCCCTGTCTCAAGTGCGTGGAGAGGGAAATTGATACACACACACACATACACACACACATTATATATATATATATATATATATATATATATATATATATATATATATATATATATATATATATATACATACATGAATATCTTTTACTGTAATCCAACAGCCTATAAAAAAAGCCTATAAAAACACTACATACACTTTGTAACCATATATTTCGAATACTTCTTTATTCCTTATCACCAGTGATCAGAAATACAGAAGTATGCGAAATATATGGTGTATGCTGTTTTTTTGGGTCTTTTTCTCTTCATATATATATGCATATATATAATGTTTATATATTTATTAATTTATTCATTCATTTTAGCGCCTTTTTCCTTCAAAATGTGCCTCTCCCCATTCACCCCGATTATTAGCAAATATATTTTGGATTGTTTGCTATTCCAACTCCCCCATCAGATGTTCAAGGGGATGTAAGCACTGATGGCATGTGCCATTTCTAGATGTTCACACACAGTCACCTTAAGTTGAACTGAAACATCCAAATATCCTGAAGCTGATATAGTTTCTTGTGCGTTTGGGAATTGTGATAGATTTCTACACGTGAGATATTGTCGAAAACTGAATTAGTTTTATTGGAGTAACTTTTTTTTTTGTGTGTGGCGCAGACTTGAGACAAAGCTTCTTCAGGACCAGAGGTTGTCTTGACAAATCCAGGATCTCTGACAAATCCAGGATCTCAGGTTGAGGTAGATTGAAATCTTGTGCGGGTCGTAATTCAGTAAGTTACGAATTACACAAGCTCATATATTACAGGAAAATTGCCACTGATTATGTGTGGCACGATCTTGAACCAAGTTCATTTGAACAAGGTCAAAGATCATAGGGAATGGAAGAAGGAAATTCTTGATCTTTCAGTACCATGGTATTTATTCGTTTTAAAGTCCAATGCATTCATTGCCTAGGCTCACTTAATGCTAAGGTTGCAAGGGGAAAAAGGCTTTTCTTAAGTTTAATGCAAAGTTGGCCAAAGTCAAGGTCACAGGGAAAGGTTAAAGAAAAATAATTGTCTACCTATAACTTTTCAATGAAGGAAATCTGATACTCTGTATAATGTCGCATTGGATCAAAGGGTGTATGTTACTAAAATTGGCCCTATTTTATATTTAGAGTTCCACTACAGCCGGAATTAGTGTCATTAAGACAGATTTATTTTACAGTAACTGTTGAGTGCCATTAAAAGTAATATGACACTATAGGACGTATTCGTGGTTATTAATGACAATTAAAATCTGAAACCTATTATACCAATTTTTTTTTCCAATGAAACTGGACATATCCCTTGTAGGATATGCGCAAATAGGAATGATATATCCAAGTTTTCTATAAAGCAAGACGCATGTACATAAGGACAGTTCCTTGCATTAGAGAAATAAAAAGATACCAAACGCTGTTGAATGAGATATCCACAAAACGTAATAACTGTTGAAAGCAGTGGGAACCAGCCCCCCTTATGACGACGTGGTTTTCCCCATACAGGGTCATGCAGTTAGTTACTCCCTATAGCGTACCTTTGCAAGCATTACTGCAGCATCTTTTCCGTTTTAATCTTCCTCCGTTCCTTAAGGTTCAGAATCACTTAGCTCTCCATAAGCTTATACCTCCTTAGAGCTCCAATTTTCATCCATCATTTAAGAATGAATACTTGGAGATAGTGGTACGAGAGGTAATAACTGTGACTCAGTGGGTTGCCAGAGAGAGAGAGAGAGAGAGAGAGAGAGAGAGAGAGAGAGAGAGAGAGAGAGAGAGAGAGGGTGAATCCTCGCTTGTTGCAATAAGGTGACTTGCTTCTCCTTTCCGTTTATAATCTGTCAAATGATGATTTCTTTTCTTTAACATTATTTCCATTACGTCGATTTTTCAAATGTGGCCGAGTTTCCCTGTGTGCCTTTTATGGTTGTATAGCTGGCAATATGTTTTTTCTCTCTTGCTTCCCTCACACCTTCACACACTTTCTCTCTCTCTCTCTCTCTCTCTCTCTCTCTCTCTCTCTCTCTCTCTCTCTCTCTCCGAGAGAGGCAACCCTCACGAAGGACTCTTTAGTTTGATGTCTTAACTTTGGCAAATGTATCGGAAAATCGCGCTTCCATACCGCCTTGTATGTCCTTTTGTCCCCCCACTTCCTCTTCTTCACTTCTGTTATTCTTGCCCTCCTTCCTAACCCCCTCCCTCTCCTCCTCCAACTCCTTTGTGATAGGATCCTTCTGCCTAATTGCTAATTTGATTAGGAGTTGTGTTGATGACGTCCCGTTTTCCCCTCTTGAAAAGGGTTAACATCCTCCTGAAAGACAGATGGCGTCTATTTCAGCATGAGGTCCATGGTGTGTGGATTATTACTGTTATTGTTATAAAATTTGTTGGCTAACCTGGTAAGGAGATTCATTCCATTTGAAAGACGAGACAAAAGATGAGGCACCGAAATGTGAGAGCAGCCAACGAAGTCTGCGTAAGCAGTGTGGGCAAACTTATGATTTATTGCTTTTTATTTGTATATTTTTTGTGGGTAGATATTGCTGTTGTTCGAACGATTTCTGAATACAGACTACTACTGCGTTTTTGTTGTGTAGTGTATACGGTAGTACCCTTGGTTCTATGTGCATTTTTTTAAGTGTCATCAAATGTTTAAATTTTTAATTGTTTGTTGTATGATTACATTCTTGTCTCGCGACTGCTGGATGAAATATGCTGATTACTGTCATATTTTCTCTGTAGTCTTTTTTATTTTTTTTTGTAGTGGTGATGGTGTTGGTACGAGCGGTTATTTGTGAACTTCCGCTTTGTTTGTTGGTGGAAGTACATATCACTATACATGTTTATATGACTATATAATGCTCTATGTTTGTATAAGAAAACAGTCCTTTTAATCCGCTCAAGTTTGTAATTCTCCAAATTGCTTGTGGGACGGAAGAGCTTCGATATATACAGGAAGTGAAAGAGTGCATGCCAGATGTAGGTGAATGGCATAGTGCTTTGACGCGCTGCTGATAAGCCTTCTCTATGTGTACACAAAGCGACTTGACGTGAAGTTTTTTCTTATGATTTATCCCTTTTCTGTAGTTAAGCAATGAATTTGGCAGTAGATTCAGTAGCTTCAGCCTTGGTTTCATTTATAATTAATATCCACGTTTAATCTGCATAGAAGAGAGGCGACCTAACAACTCCATACATTCATATTTAGGCCCTGCCACTGTTTTTTTTCTTTTACTGTACCTATTCCATAATTATCTCCTCTCTCTTCCTACCATCTTCGGCGCAATTCCTCCCAAATTCTTGTGTAGAAACCCTTTCCACACGTGCACCATCTGTATTAATATTTACTGCTCCGTCTTCGTATTTATAGTCTCTAGTTACGTTCTCAACGACACACACACACATATACACACATACATACATACATACATACATACATACATATATATATATATATATATATATATATATATATATATATATATATATATATATATATATAAGTATTAAGCTACAAACGTCCTTTAATACCCAATTCGCATACCTCGGAAATAATATATTTTCATATATGTTACCGAAGGGAAATTTTTTAGTTGATAGTAAGTTTGTCGTTCCTTGGGCTCACGGACGACGAACTAATTATCAACTAAAAAATTCCCCTTCGGTAACATATATATATATGAAAATATATTATTTCCGAGGTAGAGCGAATTGGATCTTAAAGGACGTTTGTAGCTTAATGCTATATATGAATCACGGTGATGTGATAGTCATATATATATATATATATATATATATATATATATATATATATATATATATATATATATATATATATATATATATATATATGTATGTATATATTGGAACGGAAGGTTATATAAATTACGCTTTGAGAACTTGGTTAAACCCGTCGGTAAAGCTTATCCAGGTGTGTCAGTGAAGTTAAAGCTAATTTGACAGCGGTATGAAAAGTTATCGCTGAAGGTCAGGTGAATTATGTTGTTCGAGCGTGGGCAGACATTTCAATAGATAATGTTGTTAATTATGTCCCATTACCTCGGGTAAATAGAAAGGAAAAAAAAAAAATTCACGTCGGGAAACATTCGCCAGGTATATTTGAACGTAAATAACCATCGCAAAGGGGATACTGAGTCGAAAAGGATTCAGAGATGTGGGATTTCGTTTTCTTGAAAGTTTGTAGCTATCATGGTCTTCTTCACTATTTTTAGGTTTGAATGTAATTGAAGTATTATTAACGTAAGAATCGACGAGGTTGAACCTAAATATATCCTGTTGCCGAGAACAAGCAGTCATTGGCGTATATCCTATTACCGAGAAGAACCTCAGTAAATCGTCAGCAAGGAACAGTAAATCATCAGCATAAAAAGGTGGTAAATATAATCACCGAGGAAGATTGTTCAGTTGCCGCAAGGAAGCTCCAGATATCTGCAGTAAAGATCAGCATTCATCAGCACTAAAAATAAAACGGACATTTCATTACAACCCTGTTCGCCTCGCAGGCAATTACTGCCGCTGAACTTAGGAAAACTAAGCAATAAAAATGAAAAGGAATCTTCTTCGAATGTGAATCCGGGAAAAGTGCTCAAACAAAGCTATAAAGACACTCGGTCGTCCTCGAGCTTCGATGGGGGTGTCGTGGAAAAATACTACCATCATCACCGCTGCTACTGCTATTGCTATTACGAATACTACTGTTAGAGAGTCGTCTTCGAACTTCACAGCTACTGCTACTACAACTACTACTGCTGGTGAGTCGTCATCGAGCTGTGATGAGGGTATCATGGAAAAATACTACCATCATCACCGCTACCACTACTACTGCTACTACAAATACTACTGTTAGAAGGTCCGCTTCGAACTTCGATGATGGTATGATGGAAAATACTACCATTATCACCGCTACCACTACTACTGCTACTACAAATACTACTGTTAGAAGGTCGTCTTCGAACTTCGATGATGGTATCATGGAAAAATACTACCATCGCCACCGCTGCTACTAGTACTGCTACTACAAACTACTATTCCTGGTGAGTCGCCTTCGAGCTTCGATAAGGGTGCCATGGAAAAATGCTACCACCGCCATCACTGCTACTACTACTACTACTATCACCATCCCTACTACTACTGCTATCATAACTACTACTTCTGCGGAGCCTCTCTCGAAAATTGTACCTCACTGAAATGCGGAAAGTCTTTCATTGCAGCAGTTAGACTTTGTAGTTATGTTGTCACCTGTTGGACGAGGCTGTCATGTATATCGCATGAGTCAGGCACATGCAAATGAAAAAGCAACTGCAGAATGCTCGTTTTATGGCTTCCGGGATCTTGCCGGGGCGTTTTGTCGTCTTTGGAGTTTGGAGAGATGTTGCGTGTACTTTTCAACAGTTATGGAAAGACAGTTTCTTCGCAAAGGATATACCTGTGCAAAGTCACGCTTTCCAAGGCGGAAACTCGTCAGATCTTCCTAGGAATTCGAAGAAACTTTAACTGTGTGCAAGAGGTCGCCAGGTGAATGTACTCGTGAAGTTTCATCAAAATCCATACGTCTGTTCTCGATATATTTTGTTAAAGCAGACTTGCCTGGGTGAAGATCTTACCTCTTTATATTAATTTAATCGTAAGGTCTTTTGCATCGCTCCTGCGCTGGGGTGACACCCCAAACATAATGAATCGTGACTCTTCGAGTAATTATTATAATGAAAATATTCATTGTCTGAAATGGGGACTCTGAATGAAAACTCATTGCCTGACTCCCTTGAAGTAGGATTTAAAACCTTCACACACATGTCTGTTATTATGCCAAACAGGGTAAAAATAACCTTAACGAACTTACCCACATCTCCTAAACCCCCCCCCCCATAAAAAAAAAGAAAATCAGGCCTATGTTAAAACAGCAAGCTAAGGTAAACTGACAAATCAACCGATCTTACAACATTCCCTTGGACCCCCACGTTTTAAAAGAGATTCCCCGTAGTAACAGCCTCTCGTCTCTCGTCTGCCGGTTGATAGGAAGAACTTAACGTGGCATCTGTGAGTTTACTGTTATAAACACGTCAGTCAAACTGGTGGGACAGTTATGACAGCTCTTAAGTCCGGAGCCATTTATATAAGACGGTTGAATTTGATCCGACAATTTCCAATGCTTCTCCTCTTCTAGTCTGAAGTTTTGAGAGGACAAACAAAAACTGTTTCTCTGTTGTTCAGTTTATTCATTCGTAAGCAGAGCTCTCTCTCTCTCTCTATGAATATATATATATATATATATATATATATATATATATATATATATATATATATATATATAGAGAGAGAGAGAGAAAGAGAGAGAGAGAGAGAGAGTGTGTGTAACCATAGCCTTTAGCGACCGGTGTGCCATGATAAAACTTGCATATTGAGATTTGTTTTTGTTAAGTTTTCATGGTAAAATTTTCCTGGAACTCTCTCTCTCTCTCTCTCTCTCTCTCTCTCTCTCTCTCTCTCTGTGTGTGTGTGTCATGTCAGTTGTTTCTTCTAAATATATGGGGGAACTTTCTTTTCACGTTTATTTTGTTAGGACTTGTGTAAACATATTGAGGAAAATCGACTGGTTTTATATACGGAATTAAAAAGACTGGTAGCTCAGAGGAAGATGTTTATCTTTGGGAACTGTAGCCGAATTCCAATGTATAGAAAGGAAATGGTCAGTGCCTTGGTTAAACTTGTTGTCGGTTCTTTGGTGGCCGTGTGTTTGTTCTCATTTACTGTATATACTCGAGGACTTGATACACATGTACACATACCGTTACATCTCTTGCGCACACTATATGCGCCACTTATAAATACGTACATCGGTGCTGTCGTACTATGTAAGATATTAGGTGAGTGTATATATACTTTATATACAATATATATATATATATATATATATATATATATATATATATATATATATATATATATATATATATATATATATATATATTTTTTTTTTTTTTTGGCTGTGTAACCTCCATCTTCCCTCACGGACCTTCATCTAACGCCACTGGCTTCAGTAAAGTATGTCGAGTCCTTTGTCATATGAAGGCTGTCATACCGACCCTCTCGTATATTATCGTCAGTAATATAAAGGTGTTTACTTCTGGCTGGGGGCTATGTCACTCAGTTTTAGACGTTTATGGATTTTTCCAGTTTTTGCAAGAATTGAATATTTGATACTTTAAATTAGAGCAAACTTAATGGCAATCTAACCGGTCGATAGATAATAAACGGTGGCAAGTAGCACTTGGAATTGACGGTGGTAATGATGACACAGCGCAATATTCTGCGAAAATCGTCAATCCTTGGAATTATTGCGTGGTTCAACAGCTGTTTCATCCGCTCTACTGCCAGACTTTGGAAATTTCTTCCTGCTTTTACTTTTCCAGTTTTTTAATGGGTATGCCAACACACGTTGCGTATGCGGCTTTTTGTACACAATACGGTGAAAGGAGGACAGACTGACGTTTGGTATTATTTAAAAGGAAGTAATAATAATTGATTGTTATTTTCCAGTTAAACGTATTTTTGCTCCTCGGCCCCAGTCGACTCACTAGCACATGAAAATTCACAGCAGAGGCTCAGTGAATTAAACGTATTTTCTGCATCTCTGACTCAGTCGACTCACTAGCGCTCAAAACTTCACAGCAGAGGCTCAGTGAATTAAACGTATCTTTGCTTCCCTGCCTCAGTCGACTCACTAACACTTGAAAATTCACAGAGTCGACTCGCTAGTACATAAAAATCCACAGCAGAGGCTCAGTGAATTAAACGTATTTTCTGCATCTCTGACTCAGTCGACTCACTAGCGCTCAAAAATTCACAGCAGAGGCTCAGTGAATTAAACGTATTTTTGCTTCCCTGCCTCAGTCGAATCACTAGCACTTAAAAATTCACAGCAGAGGATCTTTGAATTCTTTTTAATCCAGGAAAGTGAACTGTCATCGATAACCTATTACTTTCGTCGTTTCTATTTCCACCATTGGTAGGCATTACGAGTCACAGCTTTGTATTCAAAGTCTTACAAAAAAATAAGTGAAACTTATATTAGTTTTCCTGCCCACTAAATTGTGGTGCATTGATCTTGGAAATTGTTTTTATTTAAAAATTCCCAATACTAGATTTTTTAGACTGAAGGAGAACACGGGGTGGAAGGTTCCTGGGATTAAACACAATTATGGTCAACCTTTTAAACCTGGTTTCTTAGGAAAACCGTCGTATTACTCATTATTCCCCTGCTTCTATGCATCTGTTCATCCTTTTATAAAAATCTTTTTGGTACACTTTATTCCACCGTTTCATATATATATATATATATATATATATATATATATATATATATATATATATATATATATATATATATGTTTATTTTAAATGTATTTGAAAAACATTGAACTCTTCATTCACTTTTCTCCTTTGAGGAAGATGGTCAGGTCTTTTTAACTGATTTCGTAATAAACTCGTGTTGATACTCTTATACGTGTTTATTCACATATGTCTTTTAAGTTGTTTTAAACCGATTTCACATTTTTATGCTTTTAATACTGTTCACTTATCGTTAGGATGCTTATATTCATCTTCACTGAAAACTTATTTTAAAGGAAGTCTGACTTGATAATATTCGCTTCTCCGTTTTATGCACACAGTTTTTCATTTTAAAACTAGTTTTAGATAAAATCTTTCAACACTCTTCACTCCTTCGATTTTATGGATGCATTTAATCTTAAACTGATTCAGAGAGAAAACCCTTTTCATACTCCTCTTGTCCCCTCTGGTTTTAAGCTCATTTTCAGCCTTTTTGAAACCGATTTTACACGAAACTGTTATAATACTTTTCGCTTGAACTGTTAATTAGCTTTGATTACTTTTACGATCAGCGATGTATAGTGATAGGAAGAAATGAACATACATTCAAATGTATATTCTTGGAGAAATTAACACACTTGCCAGTGTATATTCTTGGAGAAATTAACGCACTTGCCAGTGTACATTCTTAGAGAAATTAACACGCCAGTGTATATTCTAGGAGAAATGAACACACTTGCCAGTGTATATTCTTGGAGAAATTAACACATGCCAGTGTATATTCTTGTAAAGATGAACACACTTGCTAGTGTATATTCTTTGAGAAATTAACACACTTGCCAGTGTATATTCTTGGAGAAATTAACGCACTTGCCAGTGTACATTCTTGGAGAAATTAACACTCCAGTGTATATTCTAGGAGAAATGAACACACTTGCCAGTGTATATTCTTGGAGAAATTAACACATGCCAGTGTATATTCTTGTAAAGATGAACACACTTGCCAGTGTATATTCTTGGAGAAATTAACACACTTGCCAGTTTATATTCTTGGAGAAATTAACACACATGCCAGTGTATATTCCTGAAGAAATTAACACACTTGCCAGTGTATATTCTTGGAGAAATGAACACACTTGCCAGTGTATATTCTTGGAGAAATTACCACTATTGCCAGTGTATGTTCTTGGAGAAATTAACAGACTTGCCAGAGTATATTCTTGAAGAAATTAACACACTTTCCAGAGTATATTCTTGAAGAAATCAACAAACTTTCCAGTGTATATTCTTGAAGAAATTAACATAATTGCCAGAGTAGATTGTTGAAGCAATTAACACACTTGCTAAAGTATGTTCTTAAAGAACATACATTAGCAGTTGACAGTTTATATTCTTGAGGAAATTAGCACACTTGCCAGTGTACATTCTTGGAGAACTTAACACATTTGTTAGTGTATATTCTTGGAGAAATTAACACACTTGCCAATCTATAATCTAGAAGAAATTAACACACTCACTAGAGTATATTTTTGGAGAAATTAACACACTTGGCCGTGTATATTCTTGGAGACATTAACACACTTGCCAGTGTATATTCTTGAAGAAATCAACATATTTGCCAGTGTATGCTCTTGGAAAAATGAACACACTTGCCAGTGTATATTCTTGGAGAAATTAACACACTTGCCAGTGTATATTCTTGAAGAAATGAACACACTTGTCCGTGTATATTCTTGAAGAAATGAACACACTTGCCACTGTATATTCTAGGAGAAATTAACATACTTGCCAGTGTATATTCTTGAAGAAATGAACGCACTTGTACGTGTATATTCTTGGAGAAATTAACAGTCTTGCCCGAGTATATTCTTAAGGAAATTAGCACACTTGCCAGTGTATATTCCAGGAGAAATGAACACACTTGTCAGCATATATATTTTTGGAGAAATTAACACATTTACCAGTGTGTACTCTTGGAGAAATGAACACACTTGCCAGTGTACATTCTTGGAGAAATTAACATACTTGCCAATGTATATTTTTGAAAAAATAAACACCAATGTATATTCTTGAAGAAATGAACACAATTACCGGAGTATATTGGTGAAGACTCTAACACACTTGCTAATATATGTTCTTGAAGAATTTAACACACTTGATAGTGTATATTCTTAAATAGATTAACACATTTGCCGGTGTATATTCTTGGAGAAATTAACACACTTGCCAGAGTATATTCTTGGAGAAATTAACACATTTGTCAGTATATATTCTTGGAGAAATTAACGCACTTGCCAGTGCATATTCTTGGAGAAATTAATACACTTGCGAGTGTATATTTTAGGAAAATTAACGCACTTGCGCGTGTATACTCTTGGAGTTAACACACTTGCCAGTGTATATTTTTGAAGATATTTACACACTTGCCAGTGTATATTTTTTTAAGAAGTTAACACACTTGCCAGTGTATATTCTCGGAGAAATTCACACACTTGCCAGAGTATATTCTTGGGGAAATTAACACAATTGCCAATGTATATTGTGGAAGAAATGAACATACTTGCCAGTGTATATTCATGAAGAAATTAAGAAACTTGCAAGCGTATATTATTTAACATACTAACGACTTGAACAGACATGAAAAACGATATGATAAAATGACGTCATTATGAGCCAATGAAATACCCACAATGTCCATTATACATCATACACATATACATATATATGTATCTATATATCACTTTCCTCCGACGGCGTCGAAAATGAAATAACTCCATCCCCCGAGGAGTCAGACGATGAAATCAAAGGAACTCCGCGAACGGGAAGACTTTTGGGAAATTGGATTTTTCCTCGAGCCATTTCCTCTATTTCTGCACGACCGTGAAGAGAAATACATTGGAACTGAAGCTTTCTTATTCTTTTGGCGTCGTGCAAGTGCAGGTATGGGTATTTACGTCGAGTGCTTGCACGGTCGTGCACGCGTGTGTGTGTGTATATACTGTATATATATATATATATATATATATATATATATATATATATATATATATTTATATATACGCACTATATATATATATATATATATATATATATATATATATATATATATATAGCTCGTATATATATATATATATATATGCATCCTAAGCAGTGGGTGGTTTCTGAGAGAGAACAATAAAAAGATCACTGCCACATTCATATTTCAACTGCTGAATTGGGGATGAACCACCCTGCGCAGAAAGCTCCCCAACTCTACCAACTGTATACACTTAAACAGAAGTCCCCTCAGCAGTGCGTTGAATCCCTTTATACATACTGCATTTTGCCCGCCGTCTCTAGCTTCCGGTCATAGAATCAGGGTGTTCCCTGCACCTGCATGTGGCGGGAACACTGATCGAGTTTTGGAGAGCTCAGGTGGTCGATCCAAGGTTCCTCGGGTCGATCTACTTGCCTCGCGGTTGAACGGGACGCCCCTGGTGTTCGTTCTCCCCTTCTGAACTTTTGTGCTGCTCTGCAGGACGCCCCCAGCACCCGTAGGGCAACCTTGAAGTTCGCGCCTTACCCCTTTTCAGCCTCATTAGTCGAATGACCAACCAAGTGTTGATAACCGCAGGACTCGGGAAGGTCCTGGTGATTTTATGTTGGTCATGTTCCAGGTTAGTTACACAACGCAGGTTCTTGTCTCTGAGTGTCTCCAAGTTGAACACGAATTTGTGTATTTTCTTTGCGGTGCTCTTTCCCTAGATGTACAAAGCTGAAGTCTTGTACCGTAATCTCACTTCGTGACTATATCAGGTGTTATCATTGTGGCCTAAGAATGAACTACTTGGTTATCAAGCAACAAGTATACTTTGTGGAATATTTGACTGATATGCCAGAACAGTGAAAGTTTTAAACGATGTATTTTCTGTACATACGCTCAAATACACGCATGTATTAGAGTGTGTAGGACTATATACATATAACTGAGTTTTATTTTTAAGTTATATATATATATATATATATATATATATATATATATATATATATATATATATATATACACGCATATATATATTTTATGTATATATATATATATATATATATATATATATACTGTATATATATATATATATATATATATATATATATATATATATATATATATATATATATATATACTGTATATATGTGTCAAATTATCAGGGTCTCTGACGCTGACATAGACTTCAGAATTCTTGATTTTGATTAAGCGATGATATATAACTAATATATTTGCAAACACTACTTGTGGTGGTAGCGAAGGTGCGAGGAGTAGAGGCCCGTTAAACTGCAGAGGTTGTGCGTACACTATAAGCATTAATACGTGATGGAAACAGTGTAAGTAGTAGTATTACATCGGGTAAAACTTAATAATCTGGATTGTTTTTGTTTTTTGTAAGTTTATTGCTTCCAAGCTTGCTAGGTATGAGTGGCTGTTCATCCTGAATAATAATAATAATAATAATAATAATATTATTATTATTATTATTATTATTATTAGTAGTAGTAGTAGTAGTAGTAGTAGTAGTAGTAGTAATACCGGAACAAATACGCAGTAATTATATATTTACATTTTACTAAAAAATCATCAGCAGAATCTTATATCCACTGCTGCCTTAAAAACCCCTGCTACAACGTAAGGCAACATTAAGAACCCCTACTACTTTGTATGAGCCTTATAGCCCTTACTATTATGTAAGAACCGGTTATATGATTGTTATGAAGTTTGCCCAGTACCTGTTTTCATGGCGAAGGAATGCGTTGTTTACAATTCGGGGCTTTGGCATGGCTCTACCAATTCTTTACAAAGTTTACGTCGTTTACGCTACCTGTAAAGATCAGGGTCTATTTGGCCGCACTGTTCCGGAAATGTAAACAGTTTATGTAGAGGTTTTTATACCTAGAGCGACTGTTGTCACTTTTTTTCCCTTTTTTTTTGTCAGTGAATTTTGGGAGACGGTGCAAATTTGAGGATTCTTCGCCATGATTCACGAGTAATGATTATGCATATTTACCGACGAATATTGGTGTAGAGGACGCAATGAAATTGTTGCTTTTTTAGGTGGCTATGCT
This sequence comes from Macrobrachium rosenbergii, assembly GCF_040412425.1. NCBI lineage: Eukaryota > Metazoa > Arthropoda > Malacostraca > Decapoda > Palaemonidae > Macrobrachium > Macrobrachium rosenbergii. The sequence goes on along the minus strand of NC_089788.1, from coordinate 10,091,901 downwards.
TGATTAGCATTGTATTGTAATGTAAAATCATTCAGGTTTTCTCATTTATGTGAAGGTAACCCAAACTTTGTTCGGATTAATATAACGCCTATGTTTCTGAGGAATTTGAATTTCACTGAAGTTATATGAAATATGTATAAAGAAATCTGACAGTTGGACAGTTTTCAGTTCTTTACTTTTGCAGGGAAATTTTGTGACAGATTTTACGAATGTATTTGATCTATTATTAATTTTATTTTTAAAGAAAGGAATGACATTTTCGTAAATAGACTCATTTACATAAATGAATCATCATTTTGATGCTTATTTTCGAAGAATGTGATGACCCCAAATTACCCGTTATAAATTAAGGAAGAGGAAAATATCTGACTAGCAAAGCCCAATACCTTTAGTAAACGAAATAAATAAATAAATAAATAAATAAAAAATAAATAAATTAGTAAATAAATAAAGAAAGAAGAGGAAAATATTTGACTAGCAAAGCCCAATACCTGTAGTAAACGAAATAAATAAATTAATAGATTAATAAATTAGTAAATAAATAAATAAAGAAATTATTAAACTGACAGACCGAGAGAGTTATTTTGTATTAGGTTACTGGCTAATTAAAGCGGGAACCAGACGACGCGACGTTCCATCGCTGGCACACGTCCGCCGGGAACCTTTCTCGTTCTTTCAGATATCGGATGAAAAGAGTTGCAACGTGAACTGTGCTCTTTGTTGTTCCGGGTTATTCACTCATTCATTGCTCTTCCCATTGTCGTCTTCCCCTGCGACAGGCACCCCTTTAATTGGCCGTGTTTTCTTCCTGTAGCGAGAGCTGAAAAAGAATGAAGCGAAAGTTTCACCAATTTTAAATACTTTCAATGGAAACTATTCCATAGATGTGGGGGTACGGCTCGGTGCCAACCCTTTTTTTTTTGATGTGAAAGGCTCGTCAATATTTCTTATCCTACCTTTGTCGGACAGCGTTTCGTTTTGTATTGTTGTCGACCTGAAATCCGTATGTGATGCTTATTTCAGTGGAAGCGCACGGACTTAACGGCGCTTCGTTATTCAGATTTGTACAGAGGGTAAGTACATAAATTTCCGGCAAGCGACGAGTTGTATGTTAACCTTGCTATTCTCAATTTATGAACGACTTACATGTCATGTGTCTCCTAATATTCTTCATGTTTTTTATTCTGAAATCTGCAAAATCTTTGGATATAGTTGCAGTGTCCTTACAAGATTCATGTTCTCATAAACACATATATACATAGTATGTGTGTATATGTAAGTACATGCATATACAGGTATTTCCCTCTAGAGGCGATGGCTGCAGAAAGCGTCAGCTTCCCGGTTTTAACCAAATTTTGGGCTGAAGTTGCTACTTCCATGCTTTCATCAACCTTAATTGTAATCCATCACGCTCTAGGGTAAGTAGAGGCAGTTTTTGTTATATATATATATATATATATATTATATATATATATATATATATATATATATATATATATATTTTATCTCTTTTTAGGAAATCCAAAATTGCTCCCTCCTCCCCGGACCGAACTCAGGACTCTAGATACATCTGCGTTAGGCTCTCTGTCTGTCCGTCCGGACTTTTTCTGTCCGCCCTCAGATCTTAAAAACTACTGAGGCTAGAGGGCTGCAAATTCGTAAGTTGATCGTCCACCCTCCAATCATCAAACATAGCAAATTGCAGCCCTCTATCATCTCTTCGTTGGATAAATCGGTAGAGCTGCGGACTGTCACTCGATGGGCCGGAGTTCGATTCCCCGGCCGGCTGATGAAGAGTTAGAGGAATTTATTTTTGGTGATAGAAATTCATTTCTCGTTATAATGTGGTTCGGATTCCACAGTAAGCCGTAGGTCCCGTTGCTAAGTAACCAATTGGTTCTTAGCCAAGTAAAATAAGTCTAATCCTTCGGGCCAACCCTAGGAGAGCTGTTAATCAGCTCAGTGGTCTGGTAAAACTAAGGTATACTTAACTTAGCAGCCCTCTATCCTCAGTAGTTTTTATTCTATTATTAGGGTTAAAGTTAGCCATAATCGTACGTCTGGCACCGCTATGGGTACCAACAACAAAAGCCACCACCGGGCCATGGCTGAAAGTTTCATACGGCATTATACGCTGTACAGAAAACTCGATTGCGCCGAAGAATATTTTCGGCGCATTTTTTTACTTTTTTTTTTCTTTTAATATAAATGACATAGTCATCATTCTTAGCTTAGCGAATTCACTGCAGAAACTTCACAATTGTTCCTCTCGGTGTTTGCGGTGCTCCACAAGAACTTTCGAATGGTAATATCCGTGTAAAAATATCTCGCTGCCGGACGAGTCAATTGAGGTGAATGAACATGAACTCGAGAAAAGTTACGTAAATTGTAAAGAAGGCTGAAAGGGAAATAACAAGTCTGGGGTGGCCATTTTTAGCCATTATTCTTAGGAATCTGTCAGTAATGAGGGTGATCCCTTTCTAGCGAACAAAACTGATCTTCAGAGTGAATGTTTTTTTTTTTTCGGAAGGAGTTAAACGCGCGAGAGGAAGGTTGACAATAATTGGTTTTGTTCGTCCCAGTTTGTCATAAAAATAGGCCCCGTTGACGAGTAGTTTCAACAAACCTTATATATATATATATATATATATATATATATATATATATATATATATATATATATTATACATATATATGTATGTATATATATTTATATATATATACTGTATATATATTTTATATATATAATATACAATATATATATATATATATATATATATATATATATATATATATATATATATATATATATATAAATTTCTGACTCACGTCAGGATCGAACCCAGGTCTCTCAGGTGGAAAGCAAGGGCGTTACCCACTGGGCCATACAAGTCTAAAAGAAGTCGGAACCTGAGAGCAACTGCACCCAGGAATTACCTGGGCAAGCTAACTGCTTGCATACCAGCGAGTTTTCCCCAACTTCCCGACTCAGCAATGACCCAATGGACAACATTTCATTCGAATTATCCCTTCTGAGTGAATAAGATAGAAATCATCAACACACAATCACGTGTGGAACAGAAATAAATTTCTGACTCACGTCGGGAAGTTGGGGAAAACTCGCTGGTATGCAAGCAGTTAGCTTGCCCAGGTAATTCCTTGGGTGCAGTTGCTCTCAGGTTCCGACTTCTTTTAGACTTGTATGGCCCAGTGGGTAACGCCCTTGCTTTCCACCTGAGAGACCTGGGTTCGATCCCGACGTGAGTCAGAAATTTATTTCTGTTCCACACGTGATTGTGTGTTGATGATTTCTATCTTATTCACTCAGAAGGGATAATTCGAATGAAATGTTGTCCATTGGGTCATTGTTGAGTCGGGAAGTTGGGGAAAACTCGCTGGTATGCAAGCAGTTAGCTTGCCCAGGTAATTCCTTGGGTGCAGTTGCTCTCAGGTTCCGACTTCTTTTAGACTTGTATGGCCCAGTGGGTAACGCCCTTGCTTTCCACCTGAGAGACCTGGGTTCGATCCCGACGTGAGTCAGAAATTTATTTCTGTTCCACACGTGATTGTGTGTTGATGATTTCTATCTTATTCACTCAGAAGGGATAATTCGAATGAAATGTTGTCCATTGGGTCATTGCTGAGTCGGGAAGTTGGGGAAAACTCGCTGGTATGCAAGCAGTTAGCTTGCCCAGGTAATTCCTTGGGTGCAGTTGCTCTCAGGTTCCGACTTCTTTTAGACTTGTATGGCCCAGTGGGTAACGCCCTTGCTTTCCACCTGAGAGACCTGGGTTCGATCCCGACGTGAGTCAGAAATTTATTTCTGTTCCACACGTGATTGTGTGTTGATGATTTCTATCTTATTCACTCAGAAGGTATAATTCGAATGAAATGTTGTCCATTGGGTCATTGCTGAGTCGGGAAGTTGGGGAAAACTCGCTGGTATGCAAGCAGTTAGCTTGCCCAGGTAATTCCTTGGGTGCAGTTGCTCTCAGGTTCCGACTTCTTTTAGACTTGTATGGCCCAGTGGGTAACGCCCTTGCTTTCCACCTGAGAGACCTGGGTTCGATCCCGACGTGAGTCAGAAATTTATTTCTGTTCCACACGTGATTGTGTGTTGATGATTTCTATCTTATTCACTCAGAAGGGATAATTCGAATGAAATGTTGTCCATTGGGTCATTGCTGAGTCGGGAAGTTGGGAAAAACTCGCTGGTATGCAAGCAGTTAGCTTGCCCAGGTAATTCCTTGGGTGCAGTTGCTCTCAGGTTCCGACTTCTTTTAGACTTGTATGGCCCAGTGGGTAACGCCCTTGCTTTCCACCTGAGAGACCTGGGTTCGATCCCGACGTGAGTCAGAAATTTATTTCTGTTCCACACGTGATTGTGTGTTGATGATTTCTATCTTATTCACTCAGAAGGGATAATTCGAATGAAATGTTGTCCATTGGGTCATTGCTGAGTCGGGAAGTTGGGGAAAACTCGCTGGTATGCAAGCAGTTAGCTTGCCCAGGTAATTCCTTGGGTGCAGTTGCTCTCAGGTTCCGACTTCTTTTAGACTTGTATGGCCCAGTGGGTAACGCTCTTGCTTTCCACCTGAGAGACCTGGGTTCGATCCCGACGTGAGTCAGAAATTTATTTCTGTTCCACACGTGATTGTGTGTTGATGATTTCTATCTTATTCACTCAGAAGGGATAATTCGAATGAAATGTTGTCCATTGGGTCATTGCTGAGTCGGGAAGTTGGGGAAAACTCGCTGGTATGCAAGCAGTTAGCTTGCCCAGGTAATTCCTTGGGTGCAGTTGCTCTCAGGTTCCGACTTCTTTTAGACTTGTATGGCCCAGTGGGTAACGCCCTTGCTTTCCACCTGAGAGACCTGGGTTCGATCCCGACGTGAGTCAGAAATTTATTTCTGTTCCACACGTGATTGTGTGTTGATGATTTCTATCTTATTCACTCAGAAGGGATAATTCGAATGAAATGTTGTCCATTGGGTCATTGCTGAGTCGGGAAGTTGGGGAAAACTCGCTGGTATGCAAGCAGTTAGCTTGCCCAGGTAATTCCTTGGGTGCAGTTGCTCTCAGGTTCCGACTTCTTTTAGACTTGTATGGCCCAGTGGGTAACGCCCTTGCTTTCCACCTGAGAGACCTGGGTTCGATCCCGACGTGAGTCAGAAATTTATTTCTGTTCCACACGTGATTGTGTGTTGATGATTTCTATATATATATATATATATATATATATATATATAGATATATATATATATATATATATATATATATATATATATATATATATATATATATATATATATATATATATCAATGCAGCACGAAGGAACGCGTGCTTGAGGACATCACTAAATCCACGTCAGAAGGTGAGTGAAAACTGGTACTTTGAACAAATGCTTTCGTAGTTTATTCTACATTTTCAAGTTGGACTTGAAATTGTAGAATAAACTATGAAAGTGCTTGTTCAAATTCCCGGTTTTCACTCACCTTCTGACGTGGATTTAGTCATATATAAATATATATACAGTATATATATATGTGTGTGTATACTGTATATATATATATATATATATATATATATATATATATATATATATATATATATATATATATATATATATATATATATACACACACATACATATGTTATACAAATTAATATATATATGTGTGTGTGTGTATTTGTGTACGTATGTTTACATACATACCTGTACACATGTGTGAGTGTGTTTTACATGTCATATGAAAACTTGATTTTTCACAGGCCAGGAGTGATACAATCAGAGGCATATTTGTTCAAAGGAAAAGCAAAATAAGATGCATATTTGTGATAAGAATTAAAAAATTCTGTTTTTTTCGCTTGATCAGATGTCGTTTGAAAAGAAATTTAGCAAAAGCTCGAGATATTCCCATATGTTTACCTACGATTTATCCATCATTTTTTAATTCTCACTTTTTCTCGTTTTCGGAGGACATAATATTTTCCCAACAATTATGTGATGCGGTTAAAAGCGGTTTTACAAAAAAAAAAAAAAAAAAGAAAAAGCGACAGCTCGAAATTTTTACCCATGTTTGCCTACGATTTATGGACCGAGCTATTTTCAGATTTTTCATTATTAGAGAACAATATTTTTTCCCCAATTGGGGGTTACGGCCGGTTGCAGTTATGTAAAGAAGTTACGCAATGATGCAAGATATTTGTTGAATCGCGGTATATTTGGGTCGTTATTTTTGCGTAATTATTTTTGTCATGTCCTTTTGGTTAGCTGTGATGAAGTGTTTTTACTTTCATGTACCAATACTTGTAAACATACATCTCATACGCGCATATGCGCACACGCACACAAACATATGTATGTATAATTTACATATAACATATATGTTATATGTTACATATATATAGGCCTATATATATATATATATATATATATATATATATATATATATATATATATATATATATATATATATATATATATATATATATATATATATATGTATGTCTGTGAGCGTGTGTGTGTGTGTAAATATATATGTATATATATATGTATGTATGTATGTATGTATGTATGTATGTATGTATGTGTGTATGTGCGTGCGCTCGTGTTTGATTGTATATGTATATACAGTTTTTCAAACAGTCTCTGTGTACGTATTTTATATTTTAAAATGTCCTTCAAGTCAAGCAATTTTTTTTTTGTCTAACTAATTTGTTGTGGCCATCATGAGGCTGCATTCTGAGGGCAGTAAGTGGCAAAACATTCTCCAAATTTGTTCGGTTATTTGTACATACAAGCACTCCCATATATGTTTTTGTATAATTAATTAACAAGCGTTGTCACTGCAATTTTCCTGTTTATCCTGCAGTCACAATTTTTGTTGCTGAGGTCAGCAAATCGATAGATTTTCTTTCAAATGTGATTTTGAAAGGAAATCTACTGGTGTTCGTTGCTGAAATTGATGCAGGATCCTCAGAAGAACTGAAAACTTGTTGAAAGAAGAAGGGCATAACGTTTCAGGAGAGTATTGTAACTTTAACAATTGATATTTGAATACCCATGCGGGAGTTTCGCTCCTTTTTCGTGCATGGTTTGACCATTGGTTGTTCTCAGGGGTGCCAACTGGTAGCACCTGCTGACATTGCACTTTCAGAATATAAGATATTCCGACGGTTCGTGTTGATTGATTGATTGATTGATTATGAAATTTAGGCCTCGAAGACCAAGTGCCGGAACCCATCAGGATTATTCAGCGCCATAATGAAGGTGAAATTATATAAATTAATGATATGATTGATAATGAATAGGTGTTGGATTAACAGATGTCCTGTTGGTATTGATTTCTGATGACGTTTTGCTTAATCCATCCTATGTATGATGTATATTTCAATTTATATTTCAAAAATACTTGAGTCATGTAAGATACCCCCAGGAAAGAATGTTGTGTGAGGCTTTGTACTCCTTAATGGAATAATATGAGTAACACCAGCGCAAAATCGAACCGTAGACGAGAAAGGAACAGAATGCCTGAGATTTTTATTTTTCAGTGAACAGTGGAAATATTTTGTTTATTTTTCCATTGCTCTGCGTCCGTGCGCATTTTTCTTCCCCGTTCAAGGTCTAGTTTTATTTTTCTGTTGGCTTTTGCCTGTTCTTTTTACCCGTTTCTTTCGTCGAGATTTTATTGCTTTGTCTCATGCCTTTTTAAAGTTGTTTATCTCTCTCTCTCTCTCTCTCTCTCTCTCTCTCTCTCTCTCTCTCTCTCTCTCTCTCTCTCTCTCACGAAAGTTTTTACGATGATATCTGTTTATTTATAGGCTTTATTTAGGTGATGACGGGAGTGTCCTGAAAGTCTTTATTAACTCCTAAAGCTAATGCAGTATCGTTACAAGAAATGAGATTAACCAATGAGATTTTTCTGTACGTTTAGTAAAGGCAAGTTTTATTATGCAGACCAAAATGTAGAATATTAATGCAGAATACAATTACTGGCTGGTTGATAGGTCAGGTCAATGAACCAAATGAGTAGTATCATGCGTATCTCTCTTTTTTTTTTATATTTCTTTTATCTACATTTTTCATGATTGTTGATACTAATTTTTTTTTCCGGCGCCAGTGACATTGCAGTTATGACGCCAGATAAATTTTAATCAATCAGTCAATCAGTCCTGGAATTAAAATGAGTATTTGAGATGCTGTGTACTTCTTCCGACCCTTCCCGAAGAGCGTATGAACCTCGAGATCTGTTGCCATCCATCTCCGATGTTATCAATAGTAATGGAGAGTGTTCCACTCCATACGCAGCGAAGCAATAGGGGGTCAGTGTCATTTGCAAACTTCCTTGTTCACGAAGGAATTGTGAGTCCAGCAGACGCAGTTGTAGATGCGGCTGGTGTTGTCAATTGTACATCGGAATGACTCGTATTAGACTCAGCCACCTTGCCACCTGTCACCCAGCAAAACCACAACAAAGGCCTCGCGCGCCATCTGAAGGATGGCAGCTTCATTCTGCGCCACGAAAGAGGGAGACTCCCGCCGGTTGTCAATTTTAGGAGCAATCTACATTGCTAACAAGCGACCCCCAATCAATATTCATGTAACGGACCTACAAACCTTCCCATCATCGAGAGATAGACACCCCTCTCCCCCAACATCCCTCCCCATACCCTCGCTATTCGGCCGACCAATGAAAACTCACCGTTAACGAATTGTGGCCATTCAGACTCACGACTGCCGATACCATTTGGGCTGTATAAATGCGTTGCCGTATCTGCAGTAGGGAAAAACCTTCAAAATTATGAGTTTTGGGGAGCTCTGTAGCAACTTTCTTATAGGAAACCCGAGCTGATGTTCGACGAGAAAATAATAAATTACACTTACAGCACACTCTGTGTTTGTATATATGTAAATTTCTGCCTCATTATATATACTGTATATATATATATATATATATATATATATATATATATATATATATATATATATATATATATATATATATATACATATATACATGTGTGTATGTATGTATCTGTCTATTTAAATATGTATTATCATGCTGAAAACCGGAAGAGTAACACTTAGAGCCACTTCCCTGAAGGGGAAAACAGCGTGTGGTAATATATGTATATGTATGTATGTATATATATATGTATATACACATGTATGTATATATACATATATATATATATATATATATATATATATATATATATATATATATATATATATATATATATATATTATAGTTTTCTAGGGAAGTTCATCGTCGACTCAGCAGTTGGTGTGAATGTGGCAGCAACTTCTCGCGGGTTTCTCTGATACCACCCCCTTGTCTGTGTATGTAAAACTGCCTGCAATCAAATACAGGTCTGGGGATTAACTGGACGTCTGTCAGGCTGTCGTGATTTATATTGGTTTGTTTTGCATTTGATATTGTTTTCATTTCCTTGTTCGACCTTGAATCTTCTTAATCAAATATTTAGCTTTATTTTTCAATTAATAGAAAGTTGAAACTGTTTTCATTTATATACAGAGACTTCTTTCTTTTCCAAAAATGATTTCCCAATTATTATTCAACGCTCATCAGGTGCAAATTTTATTTCTGTCGTATTTGGTATTTTTTTTTTTATTCCGGCTAGAATATTGGAAACGACGGAACGCGCATGTTTAGAAAAGATTTTTTTTTCTGTATTCGCGGTAAAGAGATAAATATCGTTTATTGGAAAACGTTCTTGGTGAGGTAAGCGTTTTTTTCCCTCGCGAAATATTCAACGCTTTTGCTACAGGATTGCGGAAGTCCTTTGAATAGAATTTCTGTGTTTGGTTCAATTGAAAAAAATGATTTACTCGTCGGATAATTTGTGGGGTATTTATAGTGTCTTCAGAAGCGTTTAGGTTCGTTTCTTTCCTTTACATGTTCCGTTGTAAGCGTACATTTTGGATTAACCGATGAATTAATAAAAATTCCCACTTGATTTTATGAATGACAAGGCACAAGAAAACTAGAAAATTGAGGTCATGTTGACTCATATTGTTAGAATCCCATTCCCCATCGTTATATTTGAGCGATTTCACGTATCTGTGTGTGGACGTGATTATATGCAGATGATAACTTGGAATTTTTGTTTACTTGTAACGAATGAAAAGACGAATGAAGAAATAACGACCGTCATAAAAAGAAGATACAGGGGAATAGAAAATGGAAAGGCGAGTGACGAAATAGGACAAAGTGCTACTGGTAAAGGGAAGAACTAAGACTCTCTCTCTCTCTCTCTCTCTCTCTCTCTCTCTCTCTCTCTCTCTCTCTCTCTCTCTCCTTTGACTGTTGTCTTTCATAAGCCTAATAGGCCAAACTTTCAGATCTTTTCTGAAAGGAAATGCATTACTTAAAAATCCAGGTGGCGTAATGAGGCGCAATATTTAAATCTTAGGATCAGTACGTGACTAATACGAGGTATATTACCAACATTCCTGGTAATTTTCATGGAAAACCACGCCCACTTCTAGATCCAGATCATGATATCGATCGGCAATGAAAATCTATAGTTTTTTACCTGTGGTTTGTGGCAGATTCAGGGGAAATCTGAAATTTCCGCGATGAGTTTTTGCGTAAGATTTCTTGGTAAACCATTTCCTTTTACCATTTCCTTACGTAAGTCCATTTTAAACCGTGTTTACTTGCCAGTGGCTCGTGTTGCATTCCTTGGAAATCTGAAAGTTCACGATGATTTTTTTTTTATAAAGTGTCGTGGTAAAATATTTCTATGTGTAGCTCCGGGTTTTGAAATGAGTTACCGCCAACATTTTATACACGGGTCAATGACCCGGGCAGAGTCTTTGATGAAATACTCGCGAAAATTCCACGACAAGATTTTTGCTTAATCCCTCTCTGAGGAAAAGTCACAAATTAAAGGGTAAACGAGGATTAAAGTGTCAGTTAATGATAGTTAATATTAATAAAAAGTAGATTAGAATTATCGCTGAAAATGTCAATGACAATGAACTGTGATTTGTATCCATTTGGACTGCGATATTGCAGACGAGTACTGTAAATAACTAAAGCCTTTTTCTTTTCCTCTTACTTCCTAGTCATTTTAGTTGCAAAGGCTTGGGTATAAGTATTCATAAATGACAGTAATGTTTAATTTTTTTTTCATTTTGGAAAAATATACACACCCGGGCATTTATGGAGGATTTTTTTTTTATTAAACTGTTTCCACGTTTGGTAGTGAGTTTAACATCACGCTTAGTAATAGGAAAAAAAAACAACAAAAATGAGCGCAGGGATTAAATATTTATTCACATTTCCAGTTATACGAGTTTTAACGGGTATGTAAGGGCTCTCTCTCTCTCTCTCTCTCTCTCTCTCTCTCTCTCTCTCTCTCTCTCTCTCTCTCTCTCTCTCAAACTAATCATTCCTTCGCTAAAATAAAAAGGTAACTCATGTTCTGTCCAATTTCAGTAATTTGCAGTGAATTTAGGCAGTGTGATTTGACTTGGTCTCCTGCGAGAAAAAAAGGCAGAAAGAGAAAAATTGTTGACAACAGAACATCCTGTAAAAAGGAAAGAGGAGGACTGCGGGAAGGGGAGATAGTAATTGAAAGAGTGGTGACGAGAAAAGAAAGAAAAAGCTATTGAAAAAGGATTGTGTTTGTTGAGGGGCCGGGGGATGGAATGAAGAGAAAAAGGAGTAATTTATTGAGAGGGGGCGCCACGGGGGGCGACAAAGAATCTGGGATGAACACATCGTAACAAAAGGAAGCTACAGACAATGAACTCGGAGACAGAAAACTGACGTGATAACACAACGTTTAAGGGAGTGAAGTAAGGGATGGAGTGTGTTATATACTGTATGTCATGTACCGTGTGTGTTATGCGCACATATAAACACACACACACATGCACCCGTCACTGCACAGTCCGGTTCAAAAAAATTTAGCTTCCAGCACCTTGCTAAAGGACGTGTTGTCTGCTGTGAAAGTCTTGACTATGAGAAAGTTGGACTGTGCGGTGAATGATTTCTCGTTTCCTGCAGGAGCCCTCCCCTGGTAAGAGAAAATGCCTTTTCGATTTATATACAGTATATACTCGTGTATATATATATATATATATATATATATATATATATATATATATATATATATATATATATATATCTGTGTTTGTGTGTGTGTGTATTTCTGTCTTTCTTTAATTTTTTTCGTTTGCTCTATCGACAATACGTCTTTCCCCCTTCAGAGGGGAATAGCTGTAGAAGTTATTAGCTTTCCTTTCCTTTTCTCCACTTGTCTTCTGGAATGAGATTGTTAACCCCATGCTTTGGTTCACCTCGTTGTAACCCACCACAATGAACTAATTGCCATGTACACAATTCGCCACGCAACTCAACAGAAGCACAATGGGTTTACGAGAACGTGTCTAAAGCGTTTCGTCTCAAATCAATTTCAGCATCCAACTTACAGCTGCTAAAGGGTACGTTCTCCTGTATGAGGATCTGAGGTTGAATGAAAGGATAAATGTGATCAAAGTTTGTTTTCCATTAAGAAGACTCGAAATGCCGTTGTCAAGGCTCAAACCTGCAGTATAATGCTATCGCGATGAATCGTAGAAGAACTGCTACTTACGCATTAAAGCTGCCCTCACACGAGACAATTTTAGTGGAAGGTGGCTGGCCACTAAGTGGTCAACCACTTAGTGGCCAGCTGATAACATCAGCTTGTACAGTGGTGTGGCCAAGAAATAGACCTGGTAGCCACTTCATATCCACCCTTTTAGTGTCGTCCACATTTAGTGGTTCATCTGCAGTCTTCCATACGAACACTTATGTTCCATTTTTTATTTTAGTAGGCAGCCAATTAAGGGCTGGCTGCTTTCCACTAGAAGTGTCCCCGTGTGCGGCCAGCCTAATTCCATGAGTGACTCATGGGAAACTTTGGGCACTTTTGTCAAGCGTCGACTGCCAGAAATGAGAGATATTGTTTTTTATATATCGACTACCATAAACTCTGGGCACTGTTCTCATCTTGTGATTAACTTTATTGAAGTATAGGTACACGTATCATGTCAGCTGCTGGAATGTTAAGGTACCGGTGTGACAATTTCTGTTACCAGGCACTTTGGGTCTCTATTGTCATATTTTTTTTCTGGAGAGAACTGTATAATTGACGACATAACGATTCATATGTTCTTTACCGGAAACTGTAGGTATTGTTAGGATTCACATGTCTGCAGTTGGAAAATCCAGGGACAGCTGTGACATAAGCCGTATGCTGGGAGCCCTAGGGACTTTGATGGCATATTTAGCTGCTGAAAACTTTATGTACCATTGTTATTTTGATTGTTGGGAATTCTAGGTGCCGTTGGCGTACGGTGACTGTCGGGAACAGCAGGTGCTGTTACCCAGTCAATTGCAAGTGAAAATTAAACTATCTTCTGTTAGCATATGTTGACTTCAGGGAACTTGGTATTGTTGTGAGTCATGTATCGACTCCTGGGAATATGAGAGTATATACTTTGGGTACTGTTGGCCTGAGTCTACTGCTAAGAAATTATAGGAACTGCTGTTGCTTGCACATCTATTGTTGTGGATGCTTGATGCTGGTGAATCTCCACGTCGTGTGCTGACCCCGTAGGCAAGTAGTGCTGTTAGTGCACCTCATTCGGCGCACTGTAGATATTACTTAAGGTTCTTTGCAGCTTTCCTTCGGCCCCTAGCTGCAACCCCTTTCATTCCTTTTGCTATACCTCTGTTCATATTCTCTCTCTTCCATCTCACTTTCCACCCTCTCATAAACAATTGTTTCAATATTATTGCCAGCGCTGAATAACCTTATAGGTTCCAGTGTTTGGCCTTTGGCCAAAATTTGTTATTCCAGTTCCACGCCGTGTA
>NC_089788.1:10040501-10070501 GCF_040412425.1 Macrobrachium rosenbergii | reverse complement strand
AAATTCTTCGTAAATCATCTGGATATCTATGTGGATGCTAGGGCAGTATATGGCTGGGTCTGGTATCTATGTTTGTGTCTGTTTCCCTGAGCCTTTGATGGTACGACTCATTGTCTATACTTTGAATTTCAGAGATATTTTGTTTTTATGTAGCATTTAAAAGTAATCAACGTAAATGAGAAACTACCTCTGAATAGTTTTGTGGATATTTTTTTGAACCACTTCTGTAAACTACACCCCCTCCCCGGAGGGTGGAGGGGAGAGAGATTAAAATGTCTGAAAAATGTAAAATGAACAATTTGAAAGGGGATATACACATTGGTCATGCTATTACGGTAAATGAGAGTTCGGAAGACAGTAATACATACAAGTATGTATGATGGAGAAACTGAAGACGGTGACACCTTTAGGTATATGAGAGTAAATGTAATGGATTACATAGCAAGGGAAGAGGTGAAACAAGGAAGGTGCAAGAGCTACAAAAGTTCTGGAAAAGAACTGGAGACATTGTGGTTGGGAAAATTCAGAATGTATGAAAGGACAAGACTGTTGAGTCGACTCCTTTATGGATGTGATGTGTTGATGTTTAAGTCATAGGCAATGTAAAGGTTCAGTTGCTTCCCTAGTAGATGTTTAGTGAGCAGGGTTGGGCGGTGACAAATGTAGGTAGGTAGCAGGTGTTGTAAATGTTGGGGTAGGTGAAAAGATAGGTTATGGAATATACTGTATTGCAGAAGTGCTTCGTAGATAGGGCGTCTTGAATAGGTATTGAGACGGGAAGTCCTTTATGCACATTCTATCAGTGGGTGGATAGTGCTGTCAGTGCACCTCACGCGGTGTGCTGTAGGCATTGCTTAAGGTTCTTTGCAGCGTCCCTTCGGCCCCTAGCTGCAACCCCTTTCATTCCTTTTACTGTGCCTCCGTTCATATTCTCTTTCTTCAGTCTTGCTTTCAATCCTCTCCTAACATTTGTTTCACAGTGTAACTGCGAGGTTGTCCACCTGTTACACCTCTAAAACCTTTTAACTCTCAATTTCCTTTTCAGCGCTGGATGACCTCATAGTCTATCCCAGCGCTTGGCTTTTGGCCTAAATTTACATTCCAATTCCAATGTATGCACATTCTGTGTAGTTGTATGAAGTAGTTGGTGCTTGGGAAGTATCTGCATTTGAAAATCACATTTGTTCCTGGCATTTAAAAGAACATCATTCTAATTTTGGTTTCTATCGGCCCTGAAAAAACAATTCCTACTAACAAGCTATCGTGGATCGTGAAAGTTCGCATATATATCTTCATTTTTGTCATATTTTTTGTTTCTGGAACAAGTGAAATATTCTGGGAACATGAGCTCATAAGTTTGTTTTCCAATATCTCAGTTCTTAAGACTGTTCTAGCATGGATGCAGTTCCTCGTTGGACTGGTCGATACCGTTCTCGGCTAGCATTTTGCAGGGCCCGCGTTCGAATCTTCGGCCGGCCAATGAAGAATTAGAGGAATTTATTTCTGGTGACAGAAATTCATTTCTCGGTATAATGTGGTTCGGATTCCACAGTAAGCTGTAGGTCCCGTTGCTAGGTAACCAATTGGTTCTTAGCCACGTCAAATAAGTCTAATCCTTCGGGCCAGCCCTAGGAGAGCTGTTAAGCAGCTCAGTGGTCTGCTTAAACTAAGGTATACTTAATTTTTTTCTAGCATGGATGTTTTCGCGTTTATTTTTGGCTAGAAGCATCCTCTGTTATGAAAGTAATTTTATTTGAAAATTTTCATGCATATATATATATATATATATATATATATATATATATATATATATATATATATATATATATATATATATGTTATCAGGTTATCTGATAACCATTATCCTCACACCCCCTTACCAAGGGCAGGAGAACTTACCTCGGGAACGGGCACACCTAGAAATCCGGCTCAAACCCACCAAACTTCTAGAAGCTTTCGAACTACAGCACTGATGAACGGAACTTTCCACCCATCCACGTGATTCTGCCATGTATTGAGACCAAAGGTGACCGTACTCGAATTGCTGAATTAACAGATGCTCAGGTCATACCTGCTGCTTGCAAGATTGTGCGTGTCACTAGCCCGTACACCAATTCTCGTACACAAGTGCACACCACATATATATGTCTTAATTTGCACAGAGTCCCTTCTTGTCAAGATTTTCTATGTATTATATTATTATAACAATAAACATCTTTTTATCTTCTACATGTGTCAGAAATTGATTTTTTTCTGTGCCCGTATTACTATCAAACTAATTCTGTTGTACTCAGAAATCATATTTGTTTATGGTAAATGCATTTTCTTGAAAAACAATATATTTGTTTTTATATTTTTTCTTCACAAATAAGTGCAAGAGAGAGAGAGAGAGAGAGAGAGAGAGAGAGAGAGAGAGAGAGAGAGAGAGAGAGAGAGAGAGAGAGAGATCCTTTCATGTAGGCAAACGTGGCCAAAAGAATTGGCAAAGGAGATGAGTAAATCATAACTTGCATTTTTGTTTGATATTCATAGTTATCGGATTCTTACATCATTTAAGCTGAGTTGATAAAAGTTATTATTAGATATAAATGAATTAATTGTTTTAACGATTCCTGATGTCCTTATTTTTTCATCTGGTTTTTTTTGCTATGTTACCCACGATGCTATCGTACAAAGGTGTCTTCTGGAATTTAATTTGGTCATTGATTTTCCCAATTGATCAGAAACGAATTCATATTTCAAATGCATCCCCATTTAGCACTTGTAAATTCAGAAGGCTCATTGGAAGAAAATATAGTGATAAAAAATAAGCATATAAACACTGAGTCTTTAAAGAGTTGACGTCAATTAAGTGATGAATTCATATTGCAAATGCATCCCAATTAAGTACTTCTAAATTCAGAAAGCCCGTTGAAAAAAAAATATTAAAAAAAGGAACACGTAAACACCGAGTCTTTAATAGAGTCGATGTCAATGAGGTGACATGATGGCGTGTTAGGATTTGCGTTGAAGGAGAGCTGTGAATTGGAAGGAAGGGTTGCCAGTAAATAGGGTACTGGAGATGGCACCCGCGGGTGTCACCCGGAGGAAAGTTGAAAGGTCAAGTAACGGGGTTATAAAAAGGCGTGCGGTTCGATAAAGACTGGTTATTTGATGTAGGTTGTGTGCTCCTTTATGTTGCTTTTTAGTTTTCTGTAAAAGAAAACTATTGTGCCGTCTTTGTCTGTCCGTCCGCACTTTTCCTGGCCGCCCTCAGATCTTAAAAAATACTGATCTAGAGGGCTGTAAATTGGTGTGTTGATCATCCACCCTCCAATCAGCAAACATACCAAATTGCAGCCCTCTAGCCTGAGTAGTTGTCATTTTATTTAAGGGTAAAGTTAGCCATGATCGTGCGTCTGGCAACGATATAGGACAGGCCACCAATCGGGATGTGGCTGAAAGTTTCATGGGCCGCGGCTCATACAGCATTATACGCTGTACAGAAAACTCGATTGCGCAGAAGAAACTTCGGCGCATTTTTTACCTGTTTATTTCTGAGTCTTATATTACTGGTTGTAGGCATTGTTCATGGATGGGTGTATGAAACATTATCGGACTGCTACATGGAATAAGTTTTTTTATTTCCAGGTAAGCGCTCATTGTTTCTCATGAGAAGAGGAAATGTCAATCCTATACGCGTCTTCACTTCTTCAGTTATTATTATTATTATTATTATTATTATTATTATTATTATTATTATTATTATTATTATTATTATTATTATTATTATTTCAGATTGAAAAGAGGAATCGAACAGTTTCCCGAAAGCTCTCTGTACAGATTTAGCTTTAAATATATGTACATATACTTATTATTATTATTATTATTATTATTATTATTATTATTATTATTATTATTATTATAACAAGACTATGTATATCGGCCAGGTCTTAGCACATATCAGCCTTAGAGAAAAGAGAATAGTGAGAACAGAAAAGACCTTGTATAAAATCATTTCCACTGATGCTGCCATTCTTTGTAAGAGAACGTGCTTAAAAGATCGTCTACCTCTTTATTATTATTATTATTATTATTATTATTATTATTATTATTATTATTATTATTATTATTATTATTATTATTATCAGTAGTAGTAGTAGTAGTAGTAGTGGTAGTAGTAGTAGTAGTAGTAGTAGTAGTCGTCTTTGACTGGTAGATAAATAGTTAAACATGGCAATCAAAATACGTAGAATTTATGTGATGGTCCTCAGGAGCCAGTATCCTTGTTATTGTTACTAGAAGGATTGGTTTTCTGTCAACATTTAGCAGCCATTAGTTTTTCTTGTGCACTCCTATGATTAAGGCTGTTCGAAAGTAACCTTTTCTCATTTTCATCTGACCTTAACGGGCTTCAGGAGAAGGTCAGGTGTGATCTCTCTTTAACGGAGATGTAGTGGCTGGCTATGGTCCCGGCAGGGGGCGGGTGGGGGTTCTCCTTATTTTTAACCAGTGAAATCATTTCTCTCTTTGTTTTGTTTTTTTTTTTTTTTGATATCTTGAAGAAGTTTAATAGCTTTTTCCAAAGAATTTAGGGTTATGGTTCAGTTTGTCGGTTGCAAGTGGATGAAAACATTCATTGACGTTTGGTGGCTATGGTAAAATTTGACGTTTATTTATTTTTTTTTCTAACAGAACCTCCTCATATTAAATTCTATATCACCAGGATTTCATCAGTAAATGCCACCCAGTAAATGTTCCCACTAGATCAGCTGCGCTTCTGTTAAACTACGAAGTGAATTAGGGGCCTGGTAGTTAGCTGGTTGCTGTGGGTCACAGTCAGGTTTAAGTGGACGGAAAGGCTAGAACTTCATTCAGAAATGCATGAGAGTCACAAGATACCATCTTGTGGTGAAAATGCTTATGAACAACACTAGCTTCACTCTTATTATAAAAATTTAATTTGCTCTTAAAATATTTTTTTTCGTCACCATACATCCTCAACATCCACCACATTCAAGTTGTCTAAATCTGTTAGTAAACAGGTGTAGGATTACAGATGTTTTTTTCCTCTCACCATTCTCATACAACTGTCTGATGAGAATGCGGTCGCCAGATACACTCATCTCCTTATTTAGGCCCACACTGCTCTTCTTCTATCAACCCATGTGATATGTCATATCCTCTGAATCATAACACCATATTTACCCATGTCACCTAGTATTATTATCCTCTTATAATTATTAGTACTATCTCCTCTCCTACCCCCTTCAGAATATTTTGAAAATCTACAGCATCTCTCTCATATTCCATATACTAGTGGCGTTCACCTTGATTGCTTACCTGGAATTTTCAACAATCTCTTGTACATGCATTCTCAGATTTCTAATTATCCTTTCATTCTTGCATCATTCATAAATCTCTCTTCTCTCCTTTCACACTGAACGACTCTTCACAAATACTCATTCACTCTATTCATAAGTTTGTTCTTATAAGGGCTCGCCTCAGGTGTTAACCCTCGCCCTTCTTAGCAAGGTTTTTGGACTGACGTTGCTAACGCCATTGCTCCTGACCCAGCTGATCGAGAGCTTATATGCCGACGGTGAATGTCTTTCCTTGTCGGTCACCCATCTTGTTACTGATTATATATATATATATATATATATATATATATATATATATATATATATATATATATATATATATATTTACATATGTAAATATATTATATATTCTATATATATATGTATGTATATATATATATATATATATATATATATACTGTATATATATATATATATATATATATATATATATATATATATATATATATATATATATATATATATATATATGTATATATATACAATATATATAAATTTATGACTCACACAGGATCAACCAGGTCTTTCAATTGGGTGGAAAGGGGGCTACCAGCCTGACCACACAAGTCATAACAGAAGTGGGACCCTTTCAATTGAAAGACCTGGGTACGATCCCGATGTGAGCCAGAAGTTTATTTCTGTTCCACACGTGATTGTGTGGTGTTGATTACTTATATATATATATATATATATATATATATATATATATATATATATATATATATATATATATATATATATATATGTATGTATATATTTGTATATATATATAAACACTACATATATTTGTGTGTGTACGCGAAGCTTAAAGTATAGGTTCCCGTGCGCTGTTTCTGTCCCGACGGAAAAGATTTATTTGCATTTCTATTTCCATGACTTCAGGACATGAAATATTTAATGAGCGATTAGCCAGAGAATATGAAGAGGGATATTTTAAGCCTGCGTGTAATTACAGATTCTCGGAAACTTCGAGCATAAAATCAACCTGGCTTAGGTCAGAGATGCAGCTTGGGACGGGGAAAGGAGAGAGAGAGAGAGAGAGAGAGAGAGAGAGAGAGAGAGAGAGAGAGAGAGAGAGAGAGAGAGAGAGAGAGAGAGAAATTTTAATTTTCTGAGAGAAAGGAGGCGTTGCACAGAAATGTAGATAGTGAATTATATAGGATCTCCAAAAATTTTGCTGTTTTCTGAGGTTAGAGAAAGAGAACATGATGATGATGGCGTAAGTTATATATTACTCTCTCTCAGTGTAGTTACTAGTGTAGCAAACATTGAGGATAATTAGTAGTAAAGTAAACTCTTCTGTCAGAATTATATATATCTGTGATTTATATAAATTTTCCATGCCCCCCCCTCTCTCTCTCTCTCTCTCTCTCTCTCTCTCTCTCTCTCTCTCTCTCTGTTCCTGTGTGCGATTCTTGACCATTGAGAACACCTTTTTTGATGATGCTTATTACTTGTGGATATGGTATGAATGGGATTTCCTCATTTCTCGAAAGTTTATCACGGCCGGACTACCTCGCTTCTCATTATTATCTTTTCATATGCAAGATTATAGTTTTCACATTCAAGTCAGCAAGCAGGTAGGCTTGGCTGTCCTAACGACGAGACTATGCGGAAATCCCTGTTTCTTAATGCCTGAATGGAACAGGTAGGTTGATTGGTTGGATGATTCAGACTAAGCCGACTTTTTGCCGGAACGGGACCTTGCCTTGAGAGTAGTAATGTATTGTAGGGTTAAGAGGTCTAATGTTGACGTTTGGACCCTGACCAACCAACAGACAAGATGAAGTGGGAAGACAACTCGCCTCAAATTGTCGGCCGAAAGATGTGCAGATAAACATTAAAATAAGCCTGGTTATTCTCGCGGCCAAAACTATACTAATACTACTCGTTTCTCAATGATTGTTTGGAATGGGAGAGATACCTATCACCAGAATAACCATATAACGATATACCAGTCGTAAAAACGTAACGACAGCTATTGAACGTTAGAGCATATAGTCTTTATTATATAAGCAATATAAAGAGGTTTCAGAAATTTAGTATTCTGGAGAGAATTGAATGTGATCAAGAAGAGCAAGAAAGATGAATGATTGCTCCTTTCATTTGAAATTGTTACCTTGTGTTTCATGTAAGTTTTGTAAATATTTCATTCGTTCATCAATTTGTTTTGAAATATTTGCATATTCATTTGGTTGACGAGTAAAATTAAATATGACAAACTGCAACAAAAGTGATCTTTCGTTCAGTAAACTTTCAGTGACAACATTGCTATTGTTTCTAAAAAAGTACAATTCTGTCTTCCTGTCAAACTACAGAAAACTGTAGCAAATGATAAATACAGTAGTTTCAACCACACTATATTTTGAGAGGAGGGGCCTATGGCCTGACTTTCTAAGTTTTGTTGTGGTTGCTATTAAATTCCTTCCCAAAATTAGTGTGCCCCGTAGGAGGGTGGCGCCGTCGTAGCACCTCACGTGGTGAACTGTAGGCATTACTTAAGGTTCTTTGCAGCGTCCCCTCGGCCCCTAGCTGCAACCCCTTTCATTCCTTTTACTGTACCTCCGTTCATATTCTCTTTCTTCCATCTGACCTTCCACCCTCTCTAACAATTGTTTCACAGTGCAACTGCGAGGGTTTCCTCCTCCTGTTACACCTTCAAACTTTCTTACTGTCAGTTTCCCTTTCAGCGCCGAATGACCTCATAGGTCCCAGTACTTGGCCTTTGACCTAAATTTTAGACTCCAATTATATTCCAGTTGAAAATGGCGGGCTTGTACGTCTTCCCGGCTTTCCGGACTCTTTCCAGGACATCGGGTGCCAAGGAAAATGGACAACCGAAAGCTGGAACGATAGAGCAACCCAACTCTCCGTCAGTCATTACGGGCAGTTCGTGACCAATTTTCACCGTCGGGTCCCAAGGACACGATCTGTACAAGGAATTTTTTCCCGGAGAATTAATTTCTTGCGTTTATGCAGTTATCTAGGTATCAATTGTTCGTTCATTGACTTTATTTTATCATTGTTATCTTCACTTGTTTCTTTTTATTATATGTAGAGGCGACTGCATGTGAGAGGGGGATTTGACTTAGTATCATGGCGTAATTTCATAACAATGGTCTTCATCCTCCAGGGTTGTGGGGTTGTTTGGGGCGGGGTATAGGCGAAATTGAAGTTATCTTACTGACTTGACTGATTTAATATCTTTAACGAAGGGAAGGGAAAGAAAGAAACTCATTCTGTACATGACTGACTGTTGTAAATTATTTCCACAAACAATGATTCTCGGCAGAGCAGAGCAGCGAGAGAAAGTTAAGTATACCTTAGTTTTACCAGACCACTGAGCTGATTAGCAGCTCTCCTAGGGCTGGTCCGAAGGATTAGACTTATTTTACGTGGTTAAGAACCAATTGGTTACTTAGCAACGGGACCTACAGCTTATTGTGGAATCCGAACCACATTATAGCGAGAAATGAATTTCTGTCACCAGAAATAAATTCTTCTAACTCTTCATCAGAGCGAGAGAGAGAGAGAGAGAGAGAGAGAGACTGACTGACTGACTGACTTAGCCTACTAGCTACTATCAAGTAACGCTATAACAATGGTTCCAAACGAGAGAGAGAGAGAGAGAGAGAGAGAGAGGGGGCGGATGGTTGTTACTAGAATAATACACAACGGTTATTAAAGACAGAACCTTGAGAATCACGTTAAAAACTTTAGGACTATCCGACCATGAAGTCTCTGTTTTACAACCTGGAATCCTGGAATATAGCACTGATGCTAGACACGCAATCCGGGTCCGTAGCATCAGCTTTCTCTCTCTCTCTCTCTCTCTCTCTCTCTCTCTCTCTCTCTCTCTCTCTCTCTCTCTCTCTCTCTCTCCACACACACACACACACACACATGTATCTATACACATACATACGTACATACATACTTGTAATTCATACATACACGCGACACCCTACTTATTTTTGTAGATGTTTTTATTACTCGGGCGAGCTCTGGTCTTACTACGAGTATATGTAGAACAAAGACCTTCTCAGGTCAAGGTACAAACTTCTTTAGAAGTTCTTATGTAACATTTAAATTGCCGGTAAATAATATCGTCTCGTCATTGCATGGTGTTCATACTTTTATTGTCTTTCTGGCGAAACCTCAACAGTTGGATTCAGTTTTTATTTCAGTTTTAGTTTTCTGGAAAGAAAACTATTGTGCCGGTTTTGTCTGTCCGTCCGCACTTTTTTCTGTCCGCACTTTTTCTGTCCGCCCTCAGATCTTAAAGACTACTGACGCTAGAGGGCTGCAAATTGGTATCTTGATCATACACCCTTCAATCATCAAACATACCAAATTGCAGCCCTCTAGCCTCGTTAGTTTTTATTTTATTTAAGGTTAAAGTTAGCCATAATCGTGCTTCTGGCAAGGCAACAACACAGGCCACCACGGCTGGCTGAGAGTTTTATGGGCCGCGGCTCTTACAGCAATATACCGAGACCACCGAAAGAGAGGTCTGTTTTCGGTGGCCTCGATTATACGCTATGCAGAAAACTCGACTGCGCCGAAAAAACTTCGCCGCATTTTTTACTTGTTTTATTTCAGAAATAGTTCTGGTCTATCCATATTCAACAAATACGTGAAAATGTTTTTAAATTATAACTTTCAGCCACGTCAGTCTGTACCTAACGTACCCACCCTATGATATATGACTCCTTGCCTCTTATTCATTCTAAAAAAATTTAAACTATATCTAACAAAGTTCAATGAGGAAACTTTCCCGACGCTGAATCTCAAATTAATATCTAAAAATACTAAGACTCTGGGTTCACTGTTCTCTCATAAAGATAAGCTTCCTACTTTGATGCAGTCTCTGGTCGTCTTTTGTTTTGCTTGGCCGAAATGTGAAATTGGGAAATACTCCGGAGCCACAGAAAGAGTGCTTGCTCAGAGTATGGACAGATTCTCATCTTGGAGTCATTCATCGTGCAGGATGTCAAAAACAAAAGAATTTTATAATATACGAGATTATGGGAGGAACTAGAACTTCGCTTACGCATAATGATTTTAATATTGTTGCCCAAGGACCTAGTGACTACTCTCTCTCCATTCTGGAATTGTTAACTATAAAGCCGCTTGTCCTCACATTAAACAGTCAGACCTCTTCCACCTGTCGTGTATACAGCATAAGGTGACTTCCTGTCCTTACAAAGAGGAGAATGTCACTCAGTTTTGAGCTGCAACAGAGTTACGTGTTGGTCTTTTAGCTTTTCGAGTTTTCATTTTCATCTTTATTTTTTTTTTTTTTTACTAATTTAAAATTTTATGATCTTAATCATTGTAATTTATATATATATATATATATATATATATATATATATATATATATATATATATGTACATATATATATAAATATATATATATATATATATATATATATATATATATATATATATATATATATATATATGTATATATATATATAGATATATATATAGATATATATATAGATATATAGATATATATATAGATATATGGATATATATATATATATATATATATATATATATATATATATATACATATATATAATATATATATATATATATATATATATATATATATATATATATATATATATATATATATATATATATATATATAGAAAGACAGGGTGACAAAGACATAGCCGGTCATCAAAATGTGATATATTTATTGCCGACGCGTTTCCTAATAACATAGTTACCAAACATACCAAATTGCAGCCCTCTAGTCTCGTTAGTTTTGATTTTATTTAAGGTTAAAGTTAGCCATAATCGTGCTTCTGGCAAGGCAACAACACAGGCCACCACGGCTGGCTGAGGGTTTTATGGGCCGCGGCTCTTACAGCAATATACCGAGACCACCGAAAGATAGGTCTGTTTTCGGTGGCCTTGATTATACGCTATACAGAAAACTCGACTGCGCCGAAAAAACTTCGGCGCATTTTTTACTTGTTTTATTTCGGAAATAATTCTGGTCTATCCATATTCAACAAATACGTGAAAATGTTTTTAAATTATAACTTTCAGCCACGTCAGTCTGTACCTAACGTACCCACCCTATGATATATGACTCCTTGCCTCTTATTCATTCCAAAAAAATTTAAACTATATCTAACAAAAGTTCAATGAGGAAACTTTCCCGACGCTGAATCTCAAATTAATATCTAAAAATACTAAGACTCTGGGTTCACTGTTCTCTCATAAAGATAAGCTTCCCACTTTGATGCAGTCTCTGGTCGTCTTTTGTTTTACTTGGCCGAAATGTGAAATTGGGAAATACTCCGGAGCCACAGAAAGAGTGCTTGCTCAGAGTAAGGACAGATTCTCATCTTGGAGCCATTCATCGCGCAGGATGTCAAAAACAAAAGAATTTTATAATGTACGAGATTATTGGAGGAACTAGAACTTCGCTTACGCATAATGATTTTAATATTGTTGCCCAAGGACCTAGTGACTACTCTCTCTCCATTCCGGAATTGTTGACTACAAAGCCGCTTGTCCTTACATTAAACAGTCAGACCTCTTCCACCTGTTGTGTATACAGCATAAGTTGACGTCTTGTCCTTACAAAGAGGAGAATGTCACTCAGTTTTGAGCTGTAACAGAGTTAGGTGTTGGTCTTTTAGCTTTTCGAGTTTTCATTTTCATCTATATTTTTTTTTTTTACTAATTTAAAATTTTATGATCTTAATCATTGTAATTTATATATATATATATATATATATATATATATATATATATATATATATATATATATATATATATATTATATATATATATATATATATATATATATATATATATATATATATATATATATATATATATATATATAGAAAGACAGGGTGACAAAGAGATAGCCGGTCATCAAAATGTGATATATTTATTGCCGACGCGTTTCTTAATAACATAGTTACCAAACATACCAAATTGCAGCCCTCTAGTCTCGTTAGTTTTGATTCTATTTAAGGTTAAAGTTAGCCATAATCGTGCTTCTGGCAAGGCAACAACACAGGCCACCACGGCTGGCTGAGGGTTTTATGGGCCGCGGCTCTTACAGCAATATACCGAGACCACCGAAAGATAGATCTGTTTTCGGTGGCCTTGATTATACGGTATACAGAAAACTCGACTGCGCCGAAAAAACTTCGGCGCATTTTTTACTTGTTTTATTTCAGAAATAATTCTGGTCTATCCACATTTAACAAATACGTGGAAATGTTTTTAAATTATAAATTTCAGCCACGTCAGTCTGTACCTAACGTACCCACCCTATGATATATGACTCCTTGCCTCTTATTCATTCCAAAAAAATTTAAACTATATCTAACAAAAGTTCAATGAGGAAACTTTCCCGACGCTGAATCTCAAATTAATATCTAAAAATACTAAGACTCTGGGTTCACTGTTCTCTCATAAAGATAAGCTTCCTACTTTGATGCAGTCTCTGGTCGTCTTTTGTTTTGCTTGGCCGAAATGTGAAATTGGGAAATACTCCGGAGCCACCGAAAGAGTGCTTGCTCAGAGTAAGGACAGATTCTCATCTTGGAGTCATTTATCGTGCAGGATGTAAAAAACAAAAGAATTTTATAATATACTAGATTACTGGAGGAACTAGAACTTCTCTTACGCATAATGATTTTAATATTGTTGCCCAAGGACCTAGTGACTACTCTCTCCCCATTCTGGAGTTGTTAAGTATAAAGCCGCTTGTCCTTACATTAAACAGTCAGACCTCTTCCACCTGTCGTGTATACAGCATAAGGTGACTTCCTGTCCTTACAAAGAGGAGAATGTCACTCAGTTTTGAGCTGCAACAGAGTTAGGTGTTGGTCTTTTAGCTTTTCGAGTTTTCATTTTCATCTTTATTCTTTTTTTTACTAATTTAACACTTTATGATCTTAATCATTGTAATTTATATATATATATATATGTATGTATATATACATATGTATACACATATATATATATATATATATATATATATATATATATATATATATATATATATATATAGAAAGACAGGATGGCAGAGATAGCCGGTCATCAAAATGTGATATATTTATTGCCGACGCCTTTCGTAATAACATAGTTGCGTCATCAAGGCTAAAAAAGAGAGAACAAACACAAATTAAAAACTGCATGGAATATAACTGACTTTTAAGAGTCTCAACAAATTATACAAAACTGACATTAAAACAAAACAATTTAAAAAGCACCTGCTAGACTAAAAGTTGAAGGCTGAATGGTTTGGAAAGGAGGGAGAAGCAGCGAAGAAAACTGGCTCAAGTCAGATACAACTGTACAGAGGTGGTGTGATTGTTCAGCTTGGTCACTAACTGCTTAATAAATAACGACTCTAAGATGAGCAGTTCGTGTAAACTGCTTGTTTGGCCCAAGACAGGGAAGTCAGAATAATGGTATTACAAATTTTTCTGATATTAGAAAATTCGGGATTGGACAATCTGCAGCCAGTACGATGGCTGACACCATTATGTGAATCCGTTCTGACCTTAAGCAATCGTTTAGTCGAGCCTACGTAAGTCCCCAAATTACATCTGGGGCAAGTTTATTTATATACGACTGAGGATTACATTATTGGGCAGATTCTCTCTTTAAATTTAAAAAAAGTGATCCTATTGTAAGGGGATTTTTTGGAATTAAAATGACTTTCAACATATTAAAGTGTTTTTCAATTGCAGACTTGAGTAAAGTGTTTTTCAATTGCAGACTTGAGATTCCTTCTAAATTTCCGAATCATTCTGCCTTCAACTTTTAGTCTACCAGATGCTTTTTAAAGTTTTGTATAATTTGTTGAGACTCTTAAAGTCAAAGTTATATTCCATGTGTTCTTAATTTGTGTTTGTTTTCTGTTTTAGCCTTGATGATGTAACTATGTTGTTACGAAACTCGTCGGCAACACATGTACCACCTTTTGATGACCGGCTATCTCCTTGTCACCCTGTCCTTCTGTGTGCTGTGGCCCGCTTGCCAACGTATTCTGTCATATATATATATATATATATATATATATATATATATATATATATATATATATATATATATATATATATATATATATATATATATATATAGAGAGAGAGAGAGAGAGAGAGAGAGAGAGAGAGAGAGAGAGAGAGAGAGAGAGAGAGGGTTTTTTTTTCAGGGGCTGTTTTTAATTCGTTTTTTTTGAATTGTCATGTAGGCCTGAAGATTAGACTTCATAACATCTTGAAAATCTGGTAAAAAAACTAAAAACGCTATGCTGAAGTTCTCCATTTTATTCCTTATATATATATATATATATATATATATATATATATATATATATATATATATATATATATATATATATATATATATATATATATATATATATATATATGTAGTATGTACATGTATTATATAAGTATATATATTTTATATATTTATATATACATATATATATTTTTTATATATTTTGTTATCCACGTTCCTTTTGTAGTCTCCAGCCCTTGCCAAAAAAGGAAAAGAAATGCCGAAAGAATAATGGGACCTAAGCACGGAATAAGTGTTCATTTGCTACAGCAGCTTGCATCACTTTGTAGTTTTCGCATTTCTTGCAATAGTGTGGGAGACACTTCCATGGTTAGTCTTACTTTCCTTGACAAATGGTAATAATTTTAGTTAATATCTTTCAGTATCAATAAAAACAAATATAGAAGTTTTAAGAATCTAAATACGAGCTTTCTGTTTCCTTCTGAGTCCTTCTACAACTAAAGACTAAAAACTCGTTTAGGTCTAGTCTTGAGTTGTAGATGGGCTTAGAGAAAAATAGAACGCAGCATTTAGATCCTTAAAACTTCTCTAATTGCTTATATCGATACGGGAAAACATTAACTGAAATCGTTACAGTCTAAGTAAGAGAAGGGATATATATATATATATATATATATATATATATATATATATATATATATGTGTGTGTGTGTGTGTGTGTGTGTGTGTGTGTGTGTGTGTGATGTGTAAGAAAGAAACTAAATCTGAAGTGAATGCTCATGACAACAAATATAAATAAGTATTATTAGGGTTAGGGAATCAAATACATACATACATACACATATATATACTGTAAATATATATATACATATATACATATACATATATATATATATATATACAAATACACATACATATACACATACATACATATACGGTTTATGTATGTATGTATGTATTTAATGTACTAACCCTAATAATACTTACTTATATTTGTTGCCATGAGCGTTCACTCGAGGTTTAGTTTTTTGCCTTACACGCAAATCAGATTATTCGTTCATTGTTGCACATCGCAAAATGCAGAAGACTGGACGGCATTAAACGCGAAATATAAATGACAGGAAACGAGGTTTCTGGCACGCTGAAATGATTATAAGAACTTTTCGCTGGCGTTTATTCGCGCAGGTACAATCACGCTCCGTGATTACATGCGTCCTCAGCAATCGGCGGGTACATGTTTACGAAATTGGACATGGCAAGTTAGGTTTTTTGCGGGCATCGCCCTTGCCCAAGGCTGGCTGAATAGCACCCTCTGGGAAGTTTCTCGGCTGTGAAGTGCTCGAGTGGACCAGTGCAAATAAAGTGTGGAATAAAATTCTCGCCAACACTTGCTGCGGCTTGTTACAGTTGCTGTTTTCTGGTATTACTAAACTACTGTAAATGATCGTGTGCTTGGGTGGTGCGTTACATTGGCTCAGAGGTAAGCATCTGATCATCTTTTTTTTATTAGGAATTAGAATCTAAAATTCAGGCCAAAGGCCAAACGCTGGGACACATGAGGTGATTTACCGCTGAAAAGGAAATTGGTTGTAAAAGAGGTTTTACGGGTGTAAATGGAGTAAAACCCCTCAGTTGTATTATGATACAATTGTTAGGAGAGAGTTAAAAGTAAGATGGAAGAAAGATAATATGAACGGAATTACATGAAAGGAATGAAAGGGGTTGCAGGTAGGGACCGAAGGTAAGCTGTAAGGAACCTTTTAATGCCTACAGTGCCCCGCGTGAAATGCACTGATGGCACTATCTCCTACGGAGATTTTTTTCTTAGGTCGGGAGTGGATCCAAAATTTCAGATATCCACCCGTTAATCACAGAGAATACAGAAATAATGTCACGTTTGTTAGTTTTAAGACAAAGCAACTTGGCATTAATGAAGATTACTATGCAATAGCATTCGCATCATCTTGGTGTCATGAGAGCAGTCTACTTAAATACATTGTATGCGTGCGCTCTGTATCTGTTGCCCCACTTGGGTTTTCATCGTTTTGCATGTCTGTGTTTTATTCTAACGATAATTGTCTTACCTGTAATTTCTCCTTTAAGGAAATGACCTCTAAGTAAATAGAAAACAATCCTCCCTCCGAAATCTTACTCCTCCGTGGGGGGTTAGTGCCGTCAGTGCCCCTGGCAGGGTGCACTGTAGGAATTACCAATGGTTCTTTGCCGCGGCTCTTCGGCCCCTGGCTGCAACCCCTTTCGTTCCTTTTACTGTACCTCCATTCATATTTCTTCCACCTTGCTTTCCACCCTCTCCTAACAATTATTTCAAAGTGCAACTGCGAGGTTTACCTCCTGTTACACCTTCCAAACCTACCAACTCTCAATTTCCTTTCCATCGCTGAATGACTCATAAGTCCCAGTGCTTGGCCTTTGGCCTAAACTTCTTTCCATTCCATCTTTTACTTTCTTATTGAAGGACCAGCTTAGCAACTCAATGCACTTCCTAGTCTTAAAGTATCTTGATTAATATATATTGCTATAATTTCAGTAGAATTCTTAATTTCAACGTAAAGCTGATTTGGGAATTGAGTTTGTGTTAGAGTATTTTAAAGCAGCTTTACAGTGTTTCAAATAAAAAAAGGGTTCTTGTAATTTTATTTCCTGTGTTGTGATTGAAATTCTTGTTTCAGTAAATGTCTAAATATTCTGAAGATGACGTAATATCTTAAAAAAAATCATGACGGTAGAAGCAGTTTCGGTCCATTAGAGAAAGGCAGTGTTCAGTTACATCGTGTAATTAAGTCATCATACTCGGAAGACCACTTCTAATTATGGGGAGTAATTGGCTACCCAGGACATTTTTTACTTGTGACAGTGTCTAATTAGGTATACCGGTGATTCCCCTCTTGCCTAAAGGATAAGATCAAATAAGTCCTCAGCAGTTTATAAACTCGTGTGTGTGTGTGTGTGTGTGTGTGTGTGAGAGAGAGAGAGAGAGAGAGAGAGACTTCTCAAGGAAACACTGAGATGCATAAAGGGAAAACCTAAGATGTCGCTTCCATTGTTGTTTTTACGTCTAATTAGATATTATGCTATATTAATGTCTTATTTTATCATAACCTTTCTGTAGATAAAAAAAAGATTAACCAATTTGATTTCCATTGTTTATTTTATTTGGGTTGACCACCAGGAATTAAGTTATAGTTATATGTTTTTTCTCTTCATCTTACTAACTTGAATATGTTTTAATTTGTATAGCTAGAAGTCTTAGCTTTTTTTTCTATCCACTTTATTTTGCTTCTTTATCCCACTAAATATATTGCATATATGTTTATTTCTCTTCACCTTAGAAATGCTCTGATTTTTTTCTTTTCCTGTTTTCTTTTGGTATCCGATATTCTTGAATAAAATGTTAAGAGACCTTTTGGAAATGAAGTTGATATCATTATATGGTTTATTTGCACAGTATGGAGAAAGTGGTGGTCTGCTTCAGAATACGACGTGTTTATTTGCATGCAGTGATTTATTGTCTTATGTAGGGTGAATCAGCAAATTATGCTCTTGTAACCCTAGATTTCAGTTTTATTATCAAGTTACCCCCTGTTGGTGGAATTGTCTGTTTGTTGCTTTAGGATAAGTAAGATCTTTATTAACCCCTATCTCTCTTTATTCGTTTTGCAATTGAAGGAGAGATATAAAATTTCTTTGCGTCTTGCAGTATAAAGAAGGAACAATTTTCTAGAATTTTTTGCCATTTTTATAGGTGTGTCTCAAAAGTGTGGTGAAAATTTCCTCTCGAAATGAAGCTTTATAAAGAAGGAACAGTGTCCTAGAATTTTTATTTTGATTTTTATAGGTGTGTCTCAAAAGCTTGGTGAAAATTTCCTTTCGAAATGTAGCTTTATGAAGAAGGAACAGTACCCTAGAATATTTATTTTTATTTTTATAGGCGTGTCTCAAAAGCTTGGTGAAAATTTCCTTTCGAAATGAAGCTTTATAAAGAAGGAACAGTATCCTAGAATTTTCGTTTTTATTTTTTATAGGCGTGTCTCAAAAGCGTGGTGAAAATTTCTTTACAAAATGATGCTTTATAAAGAAGGAACAGTGTCCTAGAATTTTTATTTTTATTTTTATAGGTGTGTCTCAAAAGCTTGGTGAGAATTTCCTTTCGAAATGAAGCTTAATAACGAAGGAACAGATCCTAGAATTTTTATTTTTATTTTTATAGGTGTGTCTCAAAAGCTTGGTGAAAATTTCCTTTCAAAATGAAGCTTTATAAAGAAGGAACAGTATCCTAGAATTTTTATTTTTATTTTTATAGGTGTGTCTCAAAAGCTTGGTGAAAATTTCCTTTCGAAATGAAGCTTGTGGAAGGCAGATAATTAAGGAAGGTGTCTTGTGACGATGTTCTGCATCATAATTATCTCTTAACTATAAATTTTAATCTGGGCAAGGGGTGGGTTCGATTAATAACTGCGGTTGTCCCTTTCATGAAAAAAGTATTCCATTACTTGTAATTTGTCGTTATGCTACTTTCTTAGGCAGTGTATATATATATATATATATATATATATATATATATATATATATATATATATATATATATATATATATATATATATATATATATATATATATATATATATATATATGCAACTACAGTGAGGTAGGCATGTACATGCACACAATTTTATACGTAGCCTATAAATATTATATAAATTTATGACATATTTTATTATTTCTTAATAACAGCTAATACAGTTTTTTTAAATACTGACCTCGGATTGGGATACCACTTCTGGTACCCTTGCTGTGAGGATCGAATCACTGACAGTTTTTTTTAATGATCTCTTATGCTTATTTCTAAAGTGACAGTTTTTTCTAATGATCTCTTATGCTTATTTCTAAGCTGACAGTTTCTTCTAATGATCTCTTATGCTTATTTCTAAACTGACAGTTTTTTCTAATAATCTCTTATGCTTATTTCTAAACTGACAGTTTTTTCTAATGATCTCTTATGCTTATTTCTAAACTGACAGTTTTTTCCAGTGATCTCTTATGCTTATTTCTAAACTGCCAGTTTTTTTCTAATGACCTCTTATGCTTATTTCTAAACTGACAGTTTTTTCTAATGATCTCTTATGCTTATTTCTAAACTGACTGTTTT
The DNA here is from genome assembly GCF_040412425.1 of Macrobrachium rosenbergii. NCBI lineage: Eukaryota > Metazoa > Arthropoda > Malacostraca > Decapoda > Palaemonidae > Macrobrachium > Macrobrachium rosenbergii. The sequence continues at coordinate 10,050,671 of NC_089788.1, read as the reverse complement.
TTCTAATGATCTCTTATGCTTATTTCTGAACTGACAGTTTTTTCTAATGATCTCTCATGCTTATTTCTAAGCTGTCGATCCTCTTTGACAGTCTTGCCTTTGCCCAGTTAGCTGAGGAAAATCCTTAATAATACTCTTAAGAGCGAGGACGCAACATTCCACAATTGTCAGGGAGAGATAATCTCGATTTTGTTGTCTTTCTCCTGAAGTTAAACGTTAGAATCGAACCTCTTCTTCCTTACCCCCCTCCCATTCCCTTTAATTCCTGTTATGCGTCGGGTGAAAACGGTATAATTTAATACTCTCGGATAAAGCGGGTACTTTATGTTTCCTTTCACTGTTATTATTTAGGTTTAACTACATTAACTTTTATGCTAGTTTCATGTTGTAACCGCTTCATTCATAGCTGGTGCCGATTCTGTTCTGGAAATGACAACAAATCTCCGGGATGAACAATAGAACAGGTGGCTATTTTCAGTCTCACAATTTGAAATATTCGTAATTTAAGTTGTTTTCAGAATGCTGTGAAAGTTTTCGGTTCAGTTTCTGTTAAGAAAAAAAAAAAAAAAGGAATTTAGATAACTATCAGTCGCGTAGCGAAAGTTAACGTAATTGACTTAAAAATGTAAACCCCAGTCTTTCATATCCTTTAGCGTAGAGTGTTCTAAGTAGCATCCTTGAAGTGGGGCCAATCTTAGTATGATGATACCTTGGAAGACTCCCAGGAGTAGGGCTCAGTGATATCCTGTAATGCGATTAAGCATATTTGAAAGACCATATCCACTTACCTCGTGTCTAGCTCGCGGCTTTTGTTTACATCAAGTCTGGTGTATGGGTGCCCTCCTCCTCCTCCTCCTCCTCCTCCTCCTCCTCCTCCTCCTCCTCCTCCTCCTCCTCCTCCTCCTCCTCCTCCTCCTGTATTGCTCGACACTTAACCTTTCTTGAAAGGATGCTTAATGACTCCTAGTAATTTCACGCTGTTGCCTCCTCCACACATTGCAACAAACCAGAGAACTGTTCATGACTTGTCAACAAAGAACAATAATAATAATAATAATAATAATAATAATAATAATAATAATAATAATAATAATAATAATAATATACAAACACATTATATACATGGGTATAATTGTTATATATTAATGTCAAACATATAGTGTACAAGTAATGAATTCAACGTTTAATAGTCACAAAATCTTGACAAAAATTCAAAGCAACGTAATGTATACCATATAATGCAAGTAATGCAATTAAAAAATTACTAAAATATTTCAGTCATTTTGACAATGATAGGCACACTAGCAGCATTAATAATATTATTAATTATAATAATAGAGATGAACTTGAGCTCTTGAAAGATTAATATTAAACAGCAAAAAAGAAAAGAGCAAACTGAAACTGCACCGAGGGAAATCTGTAACAGCAATAACGGTAAAATGCATTATCCTCATCATCATCACCGTCTCGTACTTAATTTTAAAGAGCTTTTAAGATACAGTGAAAAAAAATTTGAGTTGTCAAGGGTCTTCATCAGCAGTGGCTGTATGCCTGCGATTTGACAAATACCCATGACATTTCTTGTGATCCGGAGTCTTTTTCAAGGTCAGATCAACACTGATTGTGTAGTAATTATCAATATTTTCTCACTTTGGGGTTTCAAGTTTAACAGGAAAATTTTACACTTCTGCTTGTCCTTTTATTTTTCGGGGGAAGAATTGAAACAAAGAATAAACTAAAGAAGTGATTTTTTAGAGGTATAGTTTATTTTCTATATATGAAGAAATTGTTTTACCTGTCATGAGAACTCATGAGACCTCTTGCCTTGAAAATATTAGGCTGTGGTTTATTTTTGTTTGAAACTTTTAAACTTGCAGTTTATTTTATATGCATTTGTGCCATTTATTTTTTTCATGATGGCGATCTTGTGTATTATGTTCTTGTCACGTAACCGAACATTTAGGTATTCTTAATATTTTTATCATTTTAGTTTAGGATTTCTATAGCTTTTCATTGTTTTCTGTGGCGTGCATAGAAAAAAATATTTTCAGGTGGGGCCTTGGGATAGGAACCATTTGTAATTAAATGATTCGCTGTGTAATGAATAAATTAGATTTGTATGTTTTGTTCATTTAATTAAAACTCCACACTGCAGAATGTATGTATTTTTGTCCACTGCATAAGGACACTAGAAGAATTATTATTATTATTATTATTATGCTGAATATAATAGCATCAGTCGAAATTATGGCCTTTATTAACAATGGGTGCTTTTTTTTTTACAACATTAGCGCTGTAAAAACAGGAATTATACGGAGAACTGAGAATACTCAGTATAAAGTCAGTTCGACTGATGGCTGATGCTGCCATTTTATTTAACATAATAACATGCTTAAGAGAAGGTCTTCTTCTTCTTCTTCTTCTTCTTCTTCTTCTTCTTCTTCTTCTTCTTCTTCTTCTTCTTCTTCTTCTTCTTCTTCTTCTTCTTCGTACCTATTTGTTATCTAATCTGTTGAGCTACATGGATTTGAATTCCTCTAACCAAGAATCAAGGCGAAATTTACTATTACTTTACCTTTAGTCTGAGGGTACTCGAGTGTAGCAGTTTATGTAAATTCCTGCGGTTCCCGTTGTAAGGCGAAGTGCTGTTTTTAGGAGAGATGAACGGACTATATTTTCCGTTTTTAGAATATTTAAGTACAATTGCAAATGATGTCGGCCCGTGTATGTAAATGGAAGTGTATGCTTAAATATAAGGTCCGAGTCCAGCCGTCCCAATTCTTGATCACCGAATGCATGCTTTTAATTTGGGAGTAATTCTGATTGATGCGTCGCTCATATTTAGTTATAATTACGTGTAATGCGTAAATACAAAAATAACGGTTTTGCAAGTCCCATTTCGTGTTCACCGAATACACTTTTAGATCGAGAGAGTACTAGCGACTGCTCGTTTTGCTATTCATTGCTCTTACATCGGGCCTTTTCCCCTTTGGCCCGAGAATTTCAAGCTCAAAGGACGTTGCAAGTCTTTGGACGCATTGCTGGCATCAGGTGGGAGTTCAGCGTGGAGTCAAGGTTGGAGGATTGTCGCTTACTTAAATCCTTCTTTATTTTTATTCATTTCGATGGGACGTTCAGGTAATTTAATTTGGCAGTGATTTCTGAAGATGTATTTTGGGTCATGTTCATAGAAAAATATTCAGTTTGAATTCTAGAGGGTATATTTTTGAGGTGGCAAAAGTTAAGAAAATACATTTTGATGGAAAGTAAAAAATATTGTATTTTGAAGGAGGAAACTATTCCAAGAGTAAATTAAGATTTATCGCTTAGAACGAAGCGATGAAATTATTTAAATTTTAGCTCAGTTTTATTTTGCGAATTGATTGTTGAAGAACTGTCTTAAACCATTCTGCTTTCAAACGGAATGAAAAATATACGAGTTTCAGGAAACTTTCGTGTTTATGGAGGAGTGATCAGACAGGACCTTTCGAGAGAAGAAAAAGTACTTTGATAAAAACAAAAAGAGTCACGCTACTTCAGTGTCATCTCAAGGGAGTAGCATTCCGTGTTCCTTGGAGATAAGAGTCCTTGTTGAGCTAAGTAGATGCTTATTGGTAATGTGAAGTTTATGTTAATGGGCTTGGGAGAGAGAGCCGGAAGATAAACGGTTACAGTCAGGAAAAAAAAAAGTGGGCGGTTGCTGCAATTAATTTAATTACGTAAGGCAGTTGCATAATCAGGAAAAAAAGACATGTTTTGGTAAGCGCTGCATTGATATAAATTACAGATGGGTAGTTTTTTTTTTTTTACATACAGCCAAGGAAAAAAAAACATTTTGACGGGTGCCCTAATTAATTTCGTTTCAGAAGGCAGTTACACAGAGTATATAATCGAATGCTGTAGTGAATTTAATTTAGGAATGCAGTTACACTGAAAGAAAAAAAAAACAACTATACGGCGAATGCTGTAATAAATTCAGACGCGGTAGGTAGAGATCTGTCCAAAAAAAAGTAAATAAATAAAAATATCCATTCGGCGAGTGATGTAATAAATTTATTCGTAGCAGGTAATTCGAGTCAAGAGCATAAAGCTTTTATCGGGCCCTGGAGTGGATTCAGTAATGGAAGATAGTTACAGTCAAGACGCAAATATAATTTATGATGTTACTGTAGTCTAGATTACAAATTACAGCATTCTGTGATATCAGATTGATGCAATTAATTTATAAGAGATAGTAGAATATTTCCCTTAATAATAATAATAATAATAATAATAATAATAATAATAATAATAATAATAATAATAATAATAAGCTCTTTACTGATTATTTTTTGGGTTTCACTGATTTCATTTGACTTTTTCCAAGTGCAGAGGCCACAAGGACTGGCAATCCAAGGTCTTTTTCCAGCCCAGGGTAGTTGTAACCCAAAAATAAAATATTAGTAAGGGCTATAATGAATTAATACGTGGAAGGTGAAGAGAAATTAATCTTTCACCGAGTGGTGTGATGAACCCACTTTCGAAAGGTAGTTTGAGACAAAGGAAAACAAGGAGATGATTATTCCAGATGGACGTCTATGAATGGCACCGATGAACAGCCCACCAGCATTTTAGCATATTTTATTACTTGAACGAAGTTTTGAAGTAACCTTACCAGCCAAACTATCAACGTTTGAAAGAGGCTGAGCTGCTTTTTCACAGAACTGAATAAATAAGTAAAAAAACGCCGAACTTTCTTCGGCGCATTCGAGTTTTCTGTACCGTGTATAATGCTGTCTAAGACTTTCAGCCACGGCCCGTGAAACTTTTAGCCGAGGCCCATGAAACTTTCAGCAACGACCCGGTGGTGGCCTGTGTTGTTGGTACCTATAGCGCTGCCAGACGTACGGCTATGACTAACTTTAATCATAAATAGGATAAAAACTACTGAGGATAGAGGGCTGCAATTTGGTATGTTTGATGATTGGAGGGTGGATGATAAACTTACCAATTTGCAGCCATCTAGCCTCAATAGTTTTTAAGATCTGAGGGCGGACAGAAAAAGTGCGGACGGACAGACAGAGCTACCTCAATAGTTTTCTTTTACAGAAAACTAAAAAACTGTAGGCAGTTTTGGAAGGTAGTTTCGCCGATTGCTGGGTACTGAATTAGATCACGGAAAGTAGTCACACAGTCAAGAAAGAAAGAAAAAAAAGGCCCTCTGGGCGAGTGTTGTAACGAACTCAATTACGGAAGCAAGGTACACATTCACGGAGACAATCCAAGTGCGAGTACTGTAGTGAATTCAGTTGCAGAAGATAGTTATTTGCAGTCAAGAAAAATATTCTTTCGGCGATGGCTTCAGAGAATTGTATAATACAGGTCTGAGGGTTAGTGGTTAATAAGGCATTAATACAGGTTTAAAAGTTAGTGGTTAATATAACTTCAAGAAAAATCACCGGCTGCAAAATATTGGAACTTGAAGAAATTACGATGAATCTGACTTCGGGTTTTCCCGAAAATTACGACTCGTTTCTTTTTGGCTGAGCTCTGCTTGTCATTCTTTGTTACTTTTCTTTGTGTTACATCGGGCCTGAGCTAGAAGAAGACTTAGATTGCCTGTCCCGGTGGCCTCTGCACTTGTCAAAAACCAAAACCAAATCAAATCATTGAGGCCCAAAAAACCTTAAGAGCTTATGTATTATTATTATTATTATTATTATTATTATTATTATTATTAAGGATATTCTATTTCTTCTCTGATATTAATTGAATTATATATCTCTGATATTAGAGAATGCTTTAATTTGTAATCTAGACCACACTACCATTAAAAATTGTATTGATGTTTTATATTTGAGACCAAGAAACTTACCGTTCTTATGAAATATCCACTTTTACCCTGAACATATTGTAATTAATAATAGCTGAGAGAGAGAGAGAGAGAGAGAGAGAGAGAGAGAGAGAGAGAGAGAGAGAGAGAGAGAGAGAGAGAGAGAGAACTTCAGCAGGGTCATAGTAGCGAAAGTGGAATTGTGAGATAAGAAATATGATTATATATAAATAAATATTATATATATATATATATATATATATATATATATATATATGTATATATATATATATATATATATATATATATATATATATATATATATATATATATATATATATATATATATATATATATATATATATGTAAATTGTGTGTGCACAAAAAAGTAATAAGCAATGTAATGTAATGGTTAAGGAGGCGGCAAATATAAGCCGATAGCTAAGACGTAATGAGACGGAATTCTGTGAGCAGTAAAGAAACCGAGATAAGAGAAAGATATAGAGTTATGATACAATAGTAGAGACGCGGACTGTATGTGCATGTATGCGCGCACATGAAAGAGAGAGAGAGAGAGAGAGAGAGAGAGAGAGAGAGAGAGAGAGAGAGAGAGAGAGAGAGAGAGAGAGAGCTGTTTACACTTTGAAGTGCCGGTTTCTGTTCGGTGAAGGAGGCAGCGGAGCCTTGGAAGCAGTCTCTGGCCTTGCTGAGCGCCAAGTGGAGACCACTTAGGGGTTTATAGTGCCTCTTCTCGGGGTCCGCGCGCTGATGGCGGAGTTAGGGGAGGGGGTGGCACTGGCATTGGGCGTTGTGAGGGAAAGAATGCTAGGTGTTAGGGGAAAGGGTAGCAGCTTGGGCGAGGGGAATGGATGGAGATTCGAAGGTGGGTATTGGAGGACAACGAGAAATAGGATGGCTTTTCTGGTAAAGATAAGAAAGATTTATGAGAGAGTTATGGGAAAGAGGGAAATGACAGAGGCATTGTGACGGGAAAAGTAGTGATTTGAAGGTGGACATCTGTGCATCGCGAGAGATGGTCGGTTTTGCAGGCAGTGACTGGAGAAATTTATGAGTGAGATTTATCGAGAATGGAAATGATGAAGAGGCAAAAATCGGAAACCGACAATAGAGAGGAATAGGGAAACGCGAAAGAAAATTAAAAGAAACATAGAGATGGAGAAAATTTACGAGTTTAAGAAAATTGCATAAAAGAAAGTCAAAAGCTTAGAGGTTAAAAGGGTATGAGAAGAACAACACGGAAGAAAATAAGGACGAAAGGAAAGACAAATGGCCCTTTTTTTTTATTTTTTTAAAGACACCAAAAGGACATCAGACCGGTGGCCATTCTGTGAATTCGAGAAAAAGGGGCTAATCTGGGAAATGGCCCAAGACATTGTAGGGAAGGCCTCATTGAGGGTTCTGGCGTCATGGAAGCTTGGGTGAAGATATACCTTGACGTCTAGTTAATCCAAGCGTTCTGGATGTTCATATGTTTAATGTGGAAATCTGAAAGTCTGAAGTAATGTTCTTTATTTTCATGTGAAAAATCCGAGAATCCTCCTTGATATCTGTATGTTTTAACGTGAAAACTTTCTAAGATATTTGGCTTTTCATTAGTTCAGTTTGAAAAACCCAAAGCCTACTGATAACTTATATTGTCAAGTAACAAATCTTAAAGCCTTCTGTTTCTCTTATTTTAATGTGATATTCCCCTTTTCTATAGAAAGGTTGATAATACGCATAAAGAAATACGGAAAACTGATGATAGCATATAGAAGAAAAGGATTAGCCGCATTATTAAGTAGATATAGAAGAAAGAATTCGATACTTACAAATAAAAAGGGGTAAAATTTGGTACGCATAAATACTGCAGCAAAAAAAAAAAAAAAGATTTAAGGTTCCCACGAACTTGAAAGGATGTAGTTGATGATACTTGTAAGAAGAAAAAATAGTAACGAAAATTCAGTAACGTCAGCAAAAGTCCGTGAAAAGGAGAGAAGGAGAGACTAGGCTTCAAATAGGGCGATCTGCGATGTAAGTAAAAGCAAATAAAACAAGTAAAAAATGCGCTAAACTTCAGCGCTATCGAGTTTTCTGTACAGCGTATTTAAAGTCAAGGCCACCGAAAATAGATCTATCTTTTGGTGGTCTCGTTATAATGCTTTATGAGCCGCGGTCCTTGAATCTTTAACCAAGGACCGGTGGTAAGCCTGTCCTATAGCGTTGCCAGAAGCACGATTATGGCTAACTTTAACCTTAGATAAAATAAAAACTACAGAAGGCTACAATTTGGCATGTTTGATGATTGGAGGGTGGATGACCAACATACCAATTTGCAGCCCTCTAGCCTTGGTAGTTTTTAAGGTCTGAGGGCGGATAGAATAAAGTGCGGACGGACAGACAAAGCCGGCACAACAGTTTTCTTTTACAAGATGTAGCAGTTTCGACAGAGAGGAAAAAGGGCAATACGTAAGTGCCAGGAGTGCAAATGAATAAAGACGGTGGAAGGAAATGAGTTAGATGGTTGGATGATAAAGGAAAAACCTGAAATTCAAGGAACATGGCTGGGTCTCACTGATGCTTGGCGTATGATGAAATATAAAGTAGACGTTGAATTAGAAATGTAAAAACAAAAGGATACTGGAAGAGTACAAGGAATAAGGAAGGGAAGGCAAGGGAGGCAACTGTAAATGGACTAATGAAGTTGTATAAAAACACTCGTCTATACACAAACTATATAATAGGTTTGAAGTATGCTTGTGGCAGTGACAGTTGTTACTTTTCCACTGAAACCACTCCCGGTTAGAAGAAATGGATCACTGTCATATATATATATATAATATATATATATATATATATATATATATATATATATATATATATATATACAGTATATATATACATGTATGTATATATATGTATATATACATATATATACGTGGTATGTATGTATATGTATCATTGCCTTCATGTTGTGTACGTGGAAGTAGGGACAAAGGACTTTTAGTAATCCTCTCTCTCTCTCTCTCTCTCTCTCTCTCTCTCTCTCTCTCTCTCTCTCTCTCTCTGTGTGTGTGTGTGTGTGTGTGTGTGTGTGTGCCGTGGTCGAATCTGGAACCGGACAAGGCAGGACAAATGGACGCATTCCCTAAAATCCAGTGTGCCTCCGTTGACCTGAGCAGTGAATTAGAGACCTAGTTGCTACGGGGGAGACAGAGAGAGAAGAGAGAGAAAAAACACGTAAGTGTTTATCCCTCCGTCGAAATGGATGCCATCAAAACAGGATGACCTCGACGAGGTAACCCTCCTCTCACTGTCCTGAAATAATAAATGGAATATGCACCCTATTACTCATGAAGACATATTGAAAATTGATAACAATCATCCGTAACAAAATGAAATTCAGTGAAGAGAGAGAGAGAGAGAGAGAGAGAGAGAGAGAGAGAGAGAGAGAGAGAGAGAGAGAGAGAGAGAGAGAGAATGCCTATTTCCATTTTACGTAAAATTTAATGGCTAATTTTTATGAGGTCGTATAATGTGTTCGCAGATTCATCCTGCAATTTCTTTTCCAAGTGAAATTGTGATAGAAATTCCCCGTTATAGAAGTAATCTGGCCAGTTTGCTTTTATGGTCATGATATCAAAGGAGAATTAATGGAACAAGAGTCCTCAAAAGAATCCAAATACCGATTTCACGGGTTTATTTTGTGTGTGTGTGTGTGTGTGTGTGTGTGTGTGTGTGTGTGTGTGTGTGTGTGTGTAACTGTTCCAACCCCATCCTGATCTGTTACTTTCACCTTCAAAGCAGGGACAGACTCCAGTGAATTTAGTGGAAGTTTAGTCATTTAATGTTGCATAAAAACTGTCAAATGTCATTTAACTTTAGTTGGAAAGTTAAGTGTATTTCTTGTCAAGTCTATTTATGAAGTCAAGACCATTTCTCATGAGAGAGAGAGAGAGAGAGAGAGAGAGAGAGAGAGAGAGAGAGAGAGAGAGAGAAAGGGGGGGGGATTTAATTTGAGTTATTATAATGAGTGGATACGGAAGGATTTACTTGTGTCAGTAAGATCATATTTGTTAAATACACCTTGGAGTTTACTCAAGCAGAACTGTTACATTTTTAATGTTTCTCCTTCTCCACATCTATCTAATTCCTACTTCTTAGGTAAATTCTTGTAGAATTCTTTGAAAAAATCTCTAGAGATCGTTTACAGCCAAACTGAGGCACATCGGTAGTATATTTTGACAAGGCGGATTTTTTGTGGTCAAACGCAATATATCGTAGAAAACATATTTTCGCTAGCCTTGGCTTTTGGACGCTAAATTGAAATGAATTTTTGAGGCTGTTGAAATTAAATT
>NC_089788.1:9993001-10035501 GCF_040412425.1 Macrobrachium rosenbergii | reverse complement strand
AAAGTAGCAGAGATTGTGGACTGAAGGGAGAAAGGCAGAGTTATTGTACCTTTTATTGTTATACAAAAGATTCAACTATGTAATCAAGTAAAGACTCTCTCTCTCTCTCTCTCTCTCTCTCTCTCTCTCTCTCTCTCTCTCTCTCTCTCTCTCTCTCTCTCTCTCTCCTGCGGGAGTCGTAGGAGGAAAGTAGGATAGATTGTGGGCTGAAGAGAGAAATATAGTTATTGTACATTTTATAATTATCCAAAAGACCAAAGGTATATACAGTACGATTCAACTATGTAATCAAGTAAAGACTGGAGTCTCTCTCTCTCTCTCTCTCTCTCTCTCTCTCTCTCTTTCGCCGGAAGTCTTAGGAGGAAAGTAGTATTGATTGTGGGCTGAAGAGAGAAATCACCTTTTATTATTATCATCCGAAAGACCAAAGGTACAGTACGATCCAGCTATGCAATCGAGTAGAGATTGGAATCTCTCTCTCTCTCTCTCTCTCTCTCTCTCTCTCTCTCTCTCTCTCTCTCTCTCTCTCTCTCTCTCCGCCGGGAGTCTTATTCCTTCCTTTTGCAGTCAGGCACTTGTAAAGTGCCGACGACTCGCATTGCATCTCGGTTGATATTCCGTGTTTACTGTTATCCGAGAGTATCCATCGCCCTCCTCCCATTGTGTTTTCTCGGCTTGTCTCTTAAATTATGGTCGGAATGGAAAGAAAAGCGTTGCAACAACAAACCTTCCTCCCAAGTCCCTCCGAGTATTCCTATCACGGATGTGTGTGTGTGTGTGTGTGTGTGTGTGTGCACAAAGGAAACTCCATATGCGCCTTTGTTTTTGTATTTTCGAGGGAGTTCAATGCTTGCCGGTTATGGCCATATATACAATCTTAAGTGGGTTAATTCGCTGTCTTTTGTGTGGTCTGAGCTATTTCTTCTTTTGAAATTGTAATTTGCTTTATTAATTCGACTGGTACTATTGTTGCGATTTAAGATGTAAATCTAGTCAATCTATACGTTTTTCTTTTAAATCTGAAGCAAAAATTAAGGTTTTTCGAAGATATGGTGCTTTGCAATATTTAGTCATTTGCTTTCTAGCAAGCGCAGCATGACTCTTGCTCTGATTGAGAAATTAACTCATTTTTCTGTAAAAATGTTAGAGGAGGTAGAATGAATAACGACCATATTTAAGTTTGTGACGGAAGAATAGAATAATATTCTGTCATATCCAAAAATGCAGAGGTGGAAATTTGTAGTTATAAATGTAAAATTTAAATGTAAAATTTAAGAGTGGGAAACCTACGAAGAAAAATTTTATTTTCGTTAAATTTTAAGCACATGACTTCCACGAAAGGGTCAATTCAAACCTGTTATATGGGAATTATATGAGGAAAGGAAATGTAGTGATTAAAAAATCTTTTAAATAGATACTATAAATTTAAATTGGAGCAAAACATGCAAAAATCTGGCCTGAGAGTGTCATCTGTTATGAAAATGTCTCGCGGAACGTTTAGGAAACGGAAGATGTCAGCAAATGAATTTGTGATGTGTTAGGCTATGTAAATGCTATTGCGTTCTTGACTGTTGTACAACGTTGCGACATTAAAAATACTTTTTCAATGTCTGAGAACTCAGCCTCAATAGCCTTTCTCCAAAATACTGTACTCCCCCGAAAAAACGCAGTGTAAATTATACAAAAAAAAAACTTGGGTGAGAGAGAGAGAGAGAGAGAGAGAGAGAGAGAGGGTATCATTGTGCGCAATCTTTGGCTACTAGTTACAGCGTAATTAAAAGTTGTTAAGAAAGGAGTTCTATGTAGCAGTTTACAATATAACGTCCTTTAATACTAATAAAGTTGATAGTATAAAGCTTATGAATATTGATATAACTAAATATGGATTCTTTGAACGAACAGCAAGCATTCAAGCTGATTCAGTAGAACTATGCAAAGTTAGCCTAGGATTAAATGGTAGGAATTACTGTTAAACAATTCTTTGAATGAACAGCAAGCATTCAAAATGATTCAATAGAACTGTGCTAAGCTAGCCTAGTCTTACTATTGAAGATATAATGGGTTTGGAAAGACCGATTCAAATTGTAGGTAATATAGTTTTTTGTTTTTGTTTTAGAAAAATCTATTTCAATAAAGGGTAAAGGAAATTTAGTATGGTAATCTAGTGTAAACTCAAATACAGGTTTAGACTACCCTAAGTTTGAATGACACTAATTTTTGTCTCTCATATGTTATCAGATGAAATCTCATATTTCTAAAAAGCCATGTCACTTGCTCTGCATATTTCTTAGATTCCTGTTGTGATATCACGATCACAGATGGCATTAATATAAGTTTCTGTTTCTTAGCAGGCAACAGACAATTGAGTACAAAATGCAAATAGAGTCAAAACTAACATAAGGGAATGTGTTTTGGCAATGAATATAATTATCTTTAGGTACAAGAATCATGAAAATGCAAACGCTGAAGGTTCATTTGTGCTTGTTATTCAAGGGAGACATGATAAATTAACTGTTGCCGATCCCGTTTGGGGTGTAGCCTTTCTTTCTTTCTTTCTTGAGCTGAAACCTCTGATGGACAAAATCAACAGCCTATTAACCCAAGAGGGCTAAGGGAAATCAACCCGGAGAGAGAGAGAGAGAGAGAGAGAGAGAGAGAGAGAGAGAGAGAGAGAGAGAGAGAGAGAGAGAGGAGAGAGGAAAATGGGATTAAATAAATAAATATGAGTGGAGAATAGAAAATAAAACCGACATGTGTGAGATTCAGGAGACAACAGCAGAGAGCAGGAATGATTTTGCTCCTCGCTTAAATATTTGGAGATCAGAAGATTCCACAACTGCACTAAGCAAAATTTTTCGTATTTTAGTAGTAGACAAGCTAAAACAGAGTAGTATTAAACTCTGGATCAGAGACTTAGAAGGTATGATAACAACACATGAAATATAGGTTTGGAAGATAGTTAAGGAAGGAATCTGAATTGTAATGGTGTTTGTTACCTGTGGAGACGAGGCTTAGATTGAGAAAGAACACTCTCAATGGTATTGAGAACTCAAGATATTTTACTCGCCTCTGAATGAAAATTGTATTTGTTTAAATCACTATTTGATGGATTGTTTGATGAATTTGAACATGTGTAAATATTTAGAGTAGCTAGAAGTATTAATTATTGAATACTTCTGACAGCGGTTGATAATTAGGAATGTGTCTCTATCAACTAATGCAATGATAGGTAAGGAAGTCAGATGTCTATAGACCCTCACCGGGATGCAAAGTCCTGAGATTTATGCTAGTATTGCACCAGCCCCGGTTTTTTTGCCATGCCCCTAGGTTAGGTTAGGTTAAGTTTGGTTGATACACCTGACAATTTGGGTGTGGGAAACATAATGAGATTGTTTTCAAGAAAACTCTACGGTTAGTTTTTAAGATATGACATCCCGCTTTTTCAGAGAAAGGTCCCGCTACTCGGTTACATCTCGGGAAAATGCCAACGGGTTCACTTCCAGTAGCCTTATGACTCTAATACTTGATTTCAATTCAGACATACTGTGATAACTACACATACTGTGATAACTTAACCCCAGCCATATTCTATTTTTGTACTAAAACCCTTAAAGCGACACAAAATGATATCTATACACAGAGAACTTAAACTTCCTACAACTCAGATCATTTATTTTATGCTACTAGTTATAATTCAGTGAAATAGCTTGTCGTCATTCTACACATGAAGGGTGAAGTGGTTCGTATTAGTTGGTGATCGTAGAGAAGAGCTGCAGAGGCAAGTCAGAGAATTAGAATGTGCTAATAGTGGGAGAGAGATAAAAGTAAAAGTTAGAAAGAATAAAACACTGAGTGTAAATGGAAGCCAGGAAGATAGAGAAAAAGAATCGGAGGATGGTTGAAGAAACGGAGTAAAAGTAGTAGGTGATGACCCCTTGAGAAAAGAGGTAATTAACCGAATAGATGAAATAAAAGTTGAGTATACCTTAGTTTAACCAGACCACTGAGCTGATTAACAGCTCTCCTAGGGCTGGCCCGAAGGATTAGATTTATTTTACGTGGCTAAGAACCAATTGGTTACCTAGCAACGGGACTTACAGCTTATTGTGGAATCCGAACCACATTATAGCGAGAAATGAATTTCTATCACCAGAAATAAATTCCTCTAATTCTTCATCGGCCGGTCGGAGATTCGAACTCGCAGCCAGCAGGGTGCTAGCTGAGAACGGAACCCACCCTCCCAACGAGGAACTATTATGAAATACATAAAGACTTTGGACCTCCGCTGAAGGTTTGGAATCGAGGAGGCGTGTGAATGGAAGCCAAAGTTATCGTGCAAGAATGCTTAAGGGAACACATTCAGTGGTAATGCACTGCATCACTTGCAGTGATGAGGTGCTAACTTTATCCCCTTGTACTGTCTGGGGTTAGAATCCCAGCGGGGAAGGAGAGTGTGATCATTCGTTCCATCTTTATTATTTACTGCTTTCGAAAAAAGGCGTCTACAAAATATTAAGAATTCAAGAATTAAGTTGTTATTGTGGCCAAGACAGGACACAACCCTAGTGAATATGACCAGTGTAAAAACGGTGTTACCCCTTCTAATGGAAAACAGCGTATAATGTTGTGTATATATATACGAGTATGTATATATATATAAAATATGTTATACATTATATAAACACACACACACACATATATATATATATGTAATATATACTGTATATACATATATTTATATGTATAGTATATATAATTGTATATGTATATATATATATATATATATATATATATATATCTATATGTGTGTGTGTTCGTGTGTTTATGTGCCCCGCTTGGGCGTGTATGTATATGTGTGTGTGTGTGTGTGTGTGTGTGTGTGTGTGTGTGTGTGTGTGTGTGTGTGTGTTTGGGGTGGGGGATGGGGAAGCTAGTCAAGGAAAGAGCCTCTTTCGTGGTATTGTATCCTTAATTGCCAAATTCTTTCCTAGAAGATACAAGAGGAGATAATTAACTTACTTAAATCAGTCTCCGTATTGGGCCGCTTCCATCGAATCCTAGGATTTTTGTTTCTTCTTGGAAACAAACATACAATTAAAGCTGGATGTATTCTCTCTCTCTCTCTCTCTCTCTCTCTCTCTCTCTCTCTGAGTTTAAAACTGATTATATATGTGCCCGATTAATTGACACTAGTTGAGTTAAAATACAATTTTATGACAAAATTTATGATAATATGAATAATTTCCGTAACGATAAATTTTGTTGGTGCAACTCCATTGGACCTAATTTGAAAACGCATGATGTTTAATGTAATAAAACAGAAAAATTTTAATATCATACTTGTGACCCGTTCTCTCCTACACTCTAAATATGATTATATATATATATATATATATATATATATATATATATATATATATATATATATATATATATATATGTGTGTGTGTGTGTGTGTGTGTGTGTGTGTGTGTGTTTGTCATAGCCACAATGCCATCTGAACTTCTCGAGTTTTGGATACGCTTGTCATTACAAAGCCTTAGATCCAAGTGGGATACGCTTGTCACTACAAAGCCTTAGGTCCAAGTGTAAGAAATTTGAAGCAGTTATGATACCCGGGAGCGGGAAACGAACCCGCGTCCCATAATCACAACGAGGTCAAATTGCCGACCTGACCACGAGAAGGGAGAAGGATAAAAGTCTATTGCCGCTCGTACATACATATACCTGTCGAATTCAGATATATTTAATAGAGCTGGAATAGACCCATGCTCACCATCGTAGCCAAGTGGGAAATAGTTTTTATTGCTTTTAGGTTGAAATATATGTATGTAGAATCTACTGGTCACTTTTTTACCAGATACATATGTAATTGTAATAGCCACAATACCCTCTTAATTCTCGAATTCTCCATGATTTATTTGGATACATACATACATACATACATACATACATACATATATATATATATATATACATATATATGTATATATATATATATATATATATATATATATATATATATATATATATATATATATTGTATATATATATATATATATATGCTTGCGGGTGTGTGTGTGTGTGTGTGTGTGTGTGTGTGTGTGTGTGTTAATACCAAGTATTATAGTTAAGATGTCAGACCGCACATTGAAGAAAGTTTACATAGAAATATCCAGAAGAATCGATTTCCTGGAAATGCATAATTGTTTTTGCAATGAAACAAAGATATGTAAGCGCTAATAATACTCTCTCTCTCTCTCTCTCTCTCTCTCTCTCTCTCTCTCTCTCTCTCTCTCTCTCTCTCTCTTATTATAATATATATATATATATATATATATATATATATATATATATATATATATATATTTATATATATATATATATATATATATATATATATATATATATATTTATATATATATATATATATATATATATATATATATATATATATATATATATATATATATATATATATATATAATGTGTGTATGTTTGTGTGTGTGTGTGTGCGTTTGTTAGTACCCACTATTATTATTATTATGATGTCGGACTGTATATTCAAGAAAGTTTTCCCCTAATAGGAATTTCCAGAAGAACCAATTTCTTCTTGGATATTTAGAAAGGCATTTGTCTTCCACGTCTCTGGAAATTAAATAAAGCGTTTTAGCGATATCGACCTGCCTGGAAGAGGCTGCCGTCTCCAATAATATGCTTACGAACCTTTTTTTTTAGGGGGGGGGGGTTAGGAAGGGTGATGGCACCGGAGTGGAACCAAGGCTGCGTAATGAACCATTAAAGTAACAGGCACAGCTATTAGCATGTTTCCCCAACTTTCAGCACAGCTGACGGAGGCAGTTACGACTATGCAAGAAGAGGAAGAAGAAGAAGAAGACGAAGAAGGAGAGGAATAAATATGAAAACAAAACCCCTTTCTGGAAATGGTATCGGAAACTCAATAAAAACAATGCGCTGTAGTGGAAAATACTAGTCATTTTTCAGAGTTAGTGCCGGAAAGAAAATTGTAAAGGGACACATGGGTATGGGGCTGTTGGCATTATTGTTGTTTATGTAGTATTTTCTATCGCTTCCTGGGTATTAAGGACCTTCTTTTCCAATACTTCCTATAAAATATCAATCCAGCGCTTTCTAGGTCTTTCGCTCCTTCTCCCCATTAATACTTCAGAGTCATACACACTTTTCACCACTCTTTCCACATGACTGAGCCGTCTCACAACGTTGATCCATCTTTTCACCTATTCCAATCTTTTGCTATCTGTTGTATCCATCTCCAGATTCATCAGCCTTGCGGTTCTTACTCCACGTATAAAATATAAACAGTTTACATCATCAGACTTAACTTTTGAAAAAAATTTATATATCTACACTTCAAATTCACAAAGGAGAGTAGGCTCAGGAATGCATTCATACATTCCCACCTTGACTCCAATAGGTACGGCAAGTCTCTTCCAAACCTTTTGCATCTTCTACCTTCCTTTCTGTAACTTGCCTTTTCTCTCATCCTAGCATCTTCATTGTTAATCATCCTCGTTTTCATTAACTCTCGTAACCTTAGTGTTGCTAAATTTCACTGTTAGCTTTCTCTTGCAATCGCTTTTTAACTTTTTCACTAGTTTCTGCAGTTTCTCCTCACTGTCCCCACTCAGTACTGTATGTCTGCCAACGTAGCTGTTTCACACTTTCACTTTCCACTTTCTTATCCAGCGACTTTGCACCTCCATGTAATGTTATTTTGCTGATTTCTTGTATCACTCCATCCATAGAAACATTAACATTCTGGGAGACATAACACACCCATCTGACAGATGCACTTTTGAACCAAACCAGTCCCTCCCCCTTTTTCACATTCTAGATTTAAATCTAGAACATGCTTTCCCTCCATTATTATGTTCATTGCTCTGTACTGATTTTATCATAGCTTTTTTTTTAGGTCCATGTATGCTACGTACAGCCTTTTCCCACCGTTTTCTTCCAAACTTATCACATTACAGTTTCATAAAAAATAAAAACTTAATCCACTCATTTTCCATCCCTTCTCCGTCTAGTCATCTATCGTAATCTCTGGAACAAAATCCTACCATACTCCTTCCCTGGCATAGAGAGCAGCACTTACCTGTATAGGTCATACAGTCTCCATCACATTTACCTTTTAACCAGGAAAAGTCGTTCATCATTCATATATTACTTATTCCTTCAGAACTTCTCCCTATTTTGACATGCCTTGGGCAGCCACTCATTCACAATTCAGTCACCCAAATCTAGCGCCTCACTTGTAAAACCCAGCGACTCCGGGTGTCTCACTTCCTCACATTCTTGATTGCCTCCCTTATTTCCTCAGCAGTCTCTTCCACAATCATTATCAAACGTGCACTAACTCCATTTCACTCTTGCACTATTCAGGCCAGATGAATCTTTTAAATGCCCGGAGAGCCGTTTCACTTCAGTCAGCTGATCTCAATTTGCCTTTTATTCAGAGATCTATTTGTTCATTAATTTTTCTCTAACTATCTACGTCTCCTTAGAAAGACTTATTCTCCTTAAAGTTTTCCTGACCTTTTCTCTTTGCAGTCTTCCCTCTCTCACCTTCCTCTTGACTGTCTTATCCATCCTCCTGTATGCATGTATATGATATCTTCTTTTATGCATATATATATATATATATATATATATATATATATATATATATATATATATATATATATATATATATATAATATATAACTACATATTATGTAGTTATCTTTAATAATAAACTCCGAGGGGATCTTTCTTGTTTGTCTGCCCTGGGCTGGGGGCAGGGTAGGTAGGGGGATCGGGAGGGTAGGGGAGACATGACACATCCACCCTCCTCCTGCAAATCAGTTTGTCCGCCCCAGGTGGGGGCGGGGTAGGTAGGTGATCGGGAGGGTAGGGGAGACATAACACCTCCACCCTCCTCCTGCAAACCTGTTTGTCCGCCCCGGGTGGGGGCGGGGTAAGTAGGGGATCAGGAAGTTAGGGAAGACATGACGGGCAGCGCCGGGTCCCAGTGCAGTGTAACACACACCATCAAGCTTGTTCATATATAGATATGGAAATGTGTGCAATTGAGGTTATAAGAAAGAGGTCGTGGAACAATGTGTATAAGATAGAGGTGAATGGGTCAGTGTTCTTTGAGAGTTAACACTGGAGTAATTTCTTTGCACGACTATGAATCGGCTTAAAGCTGTGTAAGTTTTTTGGATAAGGGGTTCTTCTTAGATACTATAGTTAAGTTATGATGAAGGTGACACTGACCGATGCGTTATTATTTTACTTTTTGGATTCACCCTTGTTAGGGGGAAAAAGAGCCTTTGTTGAAAATTTCTATAATATATATATATGTATACTGTGTGTATATATATATATATATATATACATGTGTGTGTGTATGTATATATGTATTTGTATATATATACATATATAAATATATATACATACACATACATATATATATAAATTTTCAAGTAATATATATATGTATATATATATATATATATATATATATATATATATATATATATATATATTATATATATATATATATATATATATATATATATATATATATATATATATATATATATATATATATGTGTCAATGGATTGCTTTTGAAATAAGGCCCTTGGTTCGTTTAATGAGCAACCATTTATGATAGATACAATGATAGATTAAGTGTATCTTTAGATGTATCTTAAATAACAAGTAGAAACACCACAATCCTAATGAGGTCAAAAGAATAAACAAGTCAAAAATTATAATAAATATTATTCACAAATAACAAGACCTTTATATAATGACAATTTTAAAGTAATTTCAAAGTAAATTAAAGTAATTTCAAAGTAAAGATATACTCGACCAACACCAAAGATACAGGACCTGTGTATTAATAATTTCAGCTGCCGTTAGTTAACTAGTATATTGCGGACAAGATGATGAGCAAACGTATGTGGCTTGGGAGTAGAAATAATTTCAGTTGTCGCTAGTTAACTGGGGAAATTCCGACATGTTACTGATCACGAAGAAATGATGATCAAAGTAATTCATCGACAGCCGACAGTTGAAGAAACCAGCACGGCTACTTCAGCTCAAGAGTTAATGATGAAATATAAAAAAAAAAAAACAAATGGCTGGAATAGAAATTTTATAAAAATCAGATATATGTTAAATTATAACTAATGATATTTCCATCCACAAAAATTAATATTACTTCTTCACAATAAACCCTTCACAGCACTAAAATGTTTAACACTTCATTTCACAAAATTTATATATATAATCAATTTAACAAAAATACACTCCACCTGGAACTCACGGTATGCATGGTATGAAAGCACAGGCTAGGAATGAGGTATTGGAAAATAACCGGCTCCGTAGTAAACAGAATATCCCTTAAACAAAACAAAGTATAACTACCAACATAGTATAACTACCAACAAAGTAGTTTGATAATTTGTAGAAGATTATCCCCTTACAATATATATATATATATATATATATATATATATATATATATATATATATATATATATATATATATATATAAAAACAAGCGCCGTTTTGTTGATGGCTTCCACTTGTCACGTGTCGCTCGTCAAAGTCAGTCCACGTTTTAAGGGTTATTCACAGCTTGAGCCCAAAACAGCTTTCCACCACAATATCTCCCCAGTGTCACGGATTCCTCCTGCAACATCGGGGACGCACAAATGTCAGCTCGGAGTTTTCGCCGAGAGAAGATATAAAAACAGATGCGGTCTCAACATGCAATAAGAGGAGAGGCGGCGACGTTCCCCGTCGAATTCGAATAGGTGCGCATTAGGCTGCTCTCTAATCTTACTATCCATATCGCTAGCTCTCATTTTCCCCCCCCCCCCAACCTTCCCTTGAACACACACACACACACACACACACACACACACACACACACGTCCCTCCCCACGTCCTAAGGAGAAACCCTTCCTCGAATCTAATAAAGGCGTGTTTGGAATAATGTGCTGTTCGTATGAGAATTTATTTTTTTGTCTCTCTCTCTCTCTCTCTCTCTCTCTCTCTCTCTCTCTCTCTCTCTCTCTCTCTCTCCAATTAAAGATTTTATATTGCTTTAGCACGGCTGTGTTGTTCAGCATGTGCCCAAACTTCCTGTGTTCTCTCCAAAAGTTAGGCGTTTTTTTCGTACTTGGTTCATCATCTGAAAATTAGACATAAGAGAACGGTCATAATTATCGTCCCTTTGTAAGAGCTGATAGAACATCAAGCGACGTGAGTCACAGAATAGGTGAACCAAGACATGGCTGGGTGTTTACAGAAGTTTGTTAGTGTAAGGAGAGTGTCTAAGGATGCCACGTTTGCGATGAATGAAGGAACTGTTTTGGGACAACATCTTTAGTTTTCTGTAAAAGAAAATTGTTGTGCCGACTTTGTCTCTCCGTCCGCTCTATTTCTGTCGGCCCTCAGATCTTAAAAACTACTGAGGCTAGAGGGCTGCAAATTGCTATGTTGATCAGCCACCCTCCAGTCATCAAACATGCTAAATTGCAGCCCTCTAGCCTTAGTAGTTTTTACTTTATTTAAGGTTAAAGTTAGCCATGACCTTGAGTCCGGCAACGATATAGGACAGGCCACCACCGGGCGGTGGTTAAAGTTTCATGGGCCGCGGCTCATACAGCATTATACCGAGACCACCGAAAGATAGATCTATTTTCGGTGGCCTTGATTTTGCTCTAGCGGCTGTACAGAAAACTCGATTGCGCCGAAGAAACTTCTGCTCAGTTTTTACTGGTCTATGGATGTGATGTGTGGGTGTTGAGTACGAAAGGGAAAATGTAGAATTGTAGGATCTATTGCGATCAAATATTCGCGCTCTTTGTATGATGAGAAAGGGTAAAAAGGGTGTGAGATGCGTAGACAGGGAGGCGATGTAGCAGAAATAGTAGGACAGGTGAAGAGTGTGTGTTCAGGTGGTTTGGTTACGTGGAGAGAATAGAAGATGATAGGTGGTTTAAAGCTGGGTAATCCTTAAGTTTTTCGAAGGAGAGAGAGAGAGAGAGAGAGAGAGAGAGAGAGAGAGAGAGAGAGAGAGAGAGAGATAAAACATTAACTTCATGATGTGGAAGAGGTTTTGAAGTGGAGTAGTATGAAGCACCAAGGCAGAGAAATAGTACGGGAAAGATGGACACAAGCAGCAGAATGCGTTCAAGTGTGTACACTTTACTGGTGAGCCTTCTGGTTAGACGTTTAAATGAGATAATTTGGATGTTCCCTTTTGTATGATTCATTCTTGATTCATAAGGTAAAGGATGACTCTGTCACTGATGTTATTTTGTTTTCCTTTGGAGCCACTCATAGGGACCAGTAGTTCAAGGATTCAAGTGTAGGAATCCGGACCTCCTTACGGTATATAGCCTTGATATATAGCCTTGATGTTATTGCTGACTCTGCCTACCGTATTCTTTAAAAGTTTATACGAACAGTGAAAAGGAAAAGAAAATAGAACTCTATTAGTGTGGGATGACTCCTTGTTTGTTCCCGTCCTCTCCTCCTCCTCCTCCTCCTCCTCCTCCTCCTCCTCCTACAACTCTTGTAAACCTCCCATTCACATCTTTAAACAGAAACGCCTACACTGGGCAAAACAGCCATCTTTTTATCAAACTCAGTACTTGAGTAATATCGCACTGGACCTAGAAGTAGCACTGTTGTGGCGACCCAAACTCAGTACAATTTTATATTTATATATATATATATATATATATATATATATATATATATATATATATATATATATATATATATATATATATATATATATATATATATATATAACTGTGCTGAGTTTGGGTCACAAACAGTGCTACTTCTAGGTCCAGTGATATTACTATATATATATATATATATATATATATATATATATATATATATATATATATATATATATTATATATATATATATATATATATATATATATATATATATATATATATATATATATATATATATATATATATATATATATATATATATATATAAGGGAATTCAAAGCCAGATAGTTAGGTATATTCTACATATAACTACAGACCTAGAGATCCTTGTACTTTAGCATACAAGTCCTTTTCACGCATCAGAGGCGAGATAACGCATTTTAATCCCCCAGTGTGTGTGTGTGTGTGTGCGTGTGTGAAGGCGCACACCTTGCGGTAATTGTATACTTTTAATGGAAGACAACCTGGCACATCAAAAGAGGCGCCTCGAGGCTCGATTTCGTCAGGTTATGGTAGTACTGTGATGCCCTACGCTAAGGAGGTAATGTTTTTGTTTTTGTTTTTGTCTGTATATGTTCGCGGGATTGCCAGGAAACCAACCAACTAACTTTATTGATTAGGTTTTAGTGTAGATGCAGGAGCTGTTTTATTCTTTTGTATATTGTTATTGCAGCCATTGTACCATTATAGGAAACAGCAGTTTCCTGCTGTTTGTGAAAGAAAACTTAAATGAGAGCAGTTGGGAAAAGGTGATAATTTCCTACGGGATGTGTGAAAGAAAGCGAAAATGAATCAGAGTATTAGGACATATATACTAATCGCCCCCAGTATTCGTGGAAGTAAACATAATTGATAGTGTTAAATTTTGGGTATATATGTTTATCGCACTGATTAAGGCTTGCAATTACTAATGTCATTCTGCAGTTTCCTTAGCATCTTTTCTTAACTCATGTAGGCGTATTTTATAAACGTGGATTTTATTATCAGATATTTTCTAGTTCGTTTACTAGGTACATTGCTTGCTTTTGTGTGTGTGTTAGTTTATTTCCATGCACGTTTGTATGCATGTATGCATGTCCAGTTACGGTACGTATACAGTATATTGAGTGAAACTTTACTGCTGTCCTTTCCTCTTTTACCTTGCCGAGCTGTAATGCTCTCTCTCTCTCTCTCTCTCTCTCTCTCTCTCTCTCTCTCTCTCTCTCCAATTACTCCCTTGGAGTGAAAGGGTAAAACAAAACCTCCGGTTATTCCTTCTCGCCAGTTTCTGTTGTTTTTTGTGCTGCATTTACCGGTTTTCTCTGTTGATGAAATTTTCTCTCTCGACGACGGCACAGACACACACACACACACACATAGGACTGATTGACTGACTGATTGAATGTAAGCTATTTACACATATAGGATTTTGGTGTACATGCCAGTTCTTTTTAGTTATGAAAATGTATTATTTGTATTGCCATTGTTATCTATGATCATTATTTAGTTTTTATATCCACGTTTAACTGTCGTGCTTTCCAGCAAAATACACGTCGTTATTTTTCCACTGTATAAAAATCTGTTAGAAAAATGAGTTGCGGTCTGCGTTTCGCGGTTGTGAGTGGGTCGTAATATTGTGCCTGAAATTGGTTTACCTCTGCAGGAACTGGGACACTGTTCCTGGAATCTGCTGTGGTTCCATTACTCTCGGAAGGTTCATCATTTGTACTGCGAGTGCCCGTGGCTGTACGATGCTTCAGCTCTGAATAAACTGCAGGATTGTCAGATGACCGTGGCCGAGAGAGCTCTTTATTAGAGAGATCCCTCGGCAGTGCGTGTACCTTTAAAATGGTTGGCTGGTCCCAAGAGCGCTGTGGTTTTTGTCAGTGGGAGAGGTCTGACGTGGTCGAGAATTAAGACAAATTAAACTCAAAAGAAATGTTTTGAAATTCACTTTTCCCCTGATGACCATTTTCAGTTGTTTTGTAAGTAATTTTTAGTTGGTTTGCTATTAAAGGAATGAGTTTGAATCCAAGGATAGAAATATATGGAAGCCATTCAGCGTTAGCGTGAGAGAATTAATCTTACTGTATGATATGTTTTTCCTCCCGTAAATAAAGAAACTGAAAAAAACAAGGTTATGAATGGCTCCCTCGTTGTGGTAAAGTGAGTTTGGGTTAGGTAATCGTCTTGGAAATGGTTTATAATTGGAAAAATAAGCAGGAGAAGCTTTGTGACTTTTAATTTTGATATGGCCCAGCTCATTGGGAGAATGTTGAAGGCTTTACGTAAGATTTATCCTGTGAAACATTGGAGGATATGTGACGCTGTAAGTTGTTTATCATTGGAATATATGAACACTTGTGATAAACGCTCTGCCCCTGAGCTTTTCTGCGTTAGCAATCGTATGCAAATGCTAGGGGCTCTGTGCGTCATAAATATTTAAATGCAAAAGTTAGTGTTACGCGCCTATGTATCTAAAGTGATTGAACGCTAGCATTTCCAGTGATAAAAGTTAGCTTCAGATACAGTTTGCCCTTGTAGAAAACTTTGCTGAATGTCTGAAACTTTGAAATACTTTTATTCTTTTACATTGTTGTTGTGTAGAACTTTGATAAAACATTTGAGGCTTTGAAATTGGCTTACTCTTTTACAGTTTGGTGCCTGGATTTAAAATGGTCCAGCTCTATACTAATCACATGTCGATTTGTAAAGCTCTGAGACGGTCATATGATAATAACACAAATCTTTGTTAATGTGTGCTTTACAGTGATCGAGCCCAGCAAGATCAGTAAATTTTTAAGGCTTTGAATTCCTTTCAATGCTATTATCAGTAATGCAAATTATCTAAAAACCTTGAAGTTGACGGCAAATGCATACTTAAGGCTTTGAAATGGAAATTGTTTTTTAAGTGTCTTTTCTTTAGTAGAATTGACTGCAAGAGTAAACAAGTAAAAAAGTTTCTTCGGCGCAATCGAGTTTTCTGTACAGCCGCTACAGTGTATAATCAAGGCCACCGAAAATATAACCACGACCCGCTGGTGGTCTATCCTATACCGTTGCCAGAAGCACGATCATGGCTAACTCAAACCTTAAATAGAATAAAAACTACTGAGGTTAGATGGCTGCAATTTGGTATGTTTGATGATTGAAGGGTGGATGATCAACATACCAATTTGCAGCCCTCTAGCCTCAGTAGTTTTTAAGATCTGAGGGCGGACTGAAAAAGTGCGGACAGAAAAAAGTGCGGACGGACAGACAAAGCCGGG
Source organism: Macrobrachium rosenbergii (assembly GCF_040412425.1). Lineage (NCBI taxonomy): Eukaryota > Metazoa > Arthropoda > Malacostraca > Decapoda > Palaemonidae > Macrobrachium > Macrobrachium rosenbergii. The sequence continues at coordinate 10,019,454 of NC_089788.1, read as the reverse complement.
ACAATAATTTTACAGAAAACTAAAAGGATTTCACTTTGTTTACCTCGCATTTACCTCTGCAGATATTGGACGCAAAATTCAAGGGGATTTAAGTTTGTGTGGTTCAAGCGAGATTGATTGGCAATTTGTGGGAATTTAGATTGTCCACCCGACAGAAGTAATTTTACAAATTTGAGGCGATTCAAGTATTTTTTACATCAGTAGAAATTTGTTGCAGTTTTGATGTAGGTGTAGTTTTTTGACCACAGCAAAATTGTGCTGCAATTTTGTGGGATGTGAGCTTGTTCACATCAGCAAAAGAATGGTGTAAGTTTAGGTGATTCAGGTTTGTTGAACCCCGAAGCAATTGGGTACAAGTTTATGGGGATTTAAGTTTGGCTATCTCAGTAGAAATGGGGTGGAAATCTGAGAGAATTTAAGGTTGTCTGCCTCAGCAGAAAGTGGTTGTAAATGTTGGTTGATAATATGATTGGATTTAAGTTTGTACCTCAGCAGAAATAAGGTGAAAATTTCAAGGTGTTCAATGATGTCTGCCTCATCAGAAACTGGTTGGAAATTTGATGGGTTTCAAGTTTATTGACTTCAACAGAGATATGTTGTCAGCTTGGTGGGATTCAAGATTTCCTACTTAGGCAGAAAGTGTTAGTTTGAAGCCTCCCGAAATTTATGTGGTACCTTTTGAGTTAAAGAGACCACCAGAAAACTTCAGTTTTATTTGGTGATGGATGCAGGCCCATCAAATCACGGAAGCATTTGTGAAAATGTCCATGACTGGGTGACCATCAAAAGTTCTTACATCGCCAGAAGATATGATAATACTCCAATCTGAGCGTATTCAATGTCTAGTTGGTTTATGTTCCCTGAGAATGATGGACGATATGTCAAGATTACTCCCAATCTTTTCAGCCGGAGTTGGGTTTAAATTTGAAATGACTTGATAATGTTGACCGGAATCGACTTTAATGTTCCATTTAAGAGGATTTAAGATGAGTTGTCAGTGTAGAAGAAAAGTGATGCAACATTGGACGAAAAGAAAAATATACCAAAAAATGTAAGGAAGACGACTAGGGAATAATAGTAAAGTGTTTGTGTTATTTTACACCCCTTGCAGTGCAAGGAATTTCAGTTTAAATACCAATGTAACAGTGAGTACGTGTATGAGAGTTGCATTCGATTAAGGAAACCGTTCGAAAACACTCCACGGTTTGCAACTGAAAGGGAATCAAATGGATAAAAGAATTCAGGTCTTCCAATGGAATGATATGAATTGAGGATAGCTGCAAGTCCTAACTACGTTGGGAAATCTCCCTAAACGTGCGATTGGATGCCATCTTTTTCGCGGACGCTAATCCAACGGAACATATCGGGATTTTCTTTTTCCATTCCGGTTTGAAAAAGTTCCATCTGGATGCCATAGATGTATCACGTTTTGATGACATTTTATTTCGCGCAGAAAGGGGGAAGGGACGTGGGCAGATTTAAGAGCGGGAGTATCTATGGAGAGTTGAGTGGTTTCTTATAATATTACTTTCCCTCTCTCCCTCTAAACACAATTTTATATATATATATATATATATATATATATATATATATATATATATATATATATATATATATATATATATATATATTATATACTGTATATAAAAAGAGAGAGAGAGAGAGAGAGAGAGAGAGAGAGAGAGAGAGAGAGAGAGAGAGAGAGAGAAGTTGAGTGGTTTCACATAATATTACATCTCTCACTTTCTCTCACTACAATATATATATATATATATATATATGTGTTATATATATCTATATATATAATGTTATATATATATGTATGTATATATATATATATATATATATATATATATATATATATATATATATATATATATATATATAGAGAGAGAGAGAGAGAGAGAGAGAGAGAGAGAGAGAGAGAGAGAGATTGCACAATTAGGAATGGAACTGGTTTTTGCAAAAGACACGACTGTTAACAATACGTGGTTCCAGAAAAGTGACCTTGAAACATTTATTGGTATATAATGCAAAAGGGAAGGTGGTTAAGTCTCTTAGATTATAAGTTAGTGTATAGAAGATGATGGAATATTGAACTGAAAAGCGGTTGGTTGAGGTGCATTGCGGGACTCAAGACGAGATCGTTTTGACGTATATTAGAGAACGAATGAAACAATCAGTGTCAAAATAGTGAAAAGAAATAAGATATATTGAATGTTTAAGATTTAGTTTAACCAAATGCTGACGAAGACAATGTAGTCGTGAGTCGATGAAATTAGTCTTTTGCTAAATTGCTGTTTGTAGATGATAAAAGAGTGGCCGATTTCGTTGATTCAAAAGTGGAAGTAGCTTATATAAACCTGAGAATACTTGAGGGAAATGAATTTAAAAACCCAGGCTCTGTCACCACACCTTTTCACCATACCACCACCCATTCCGTCCCTCCAATTGCACCAATGACGAATATTACAGAAAGGGAAAAAGAGCCAGTCTCCTGGTCCTTCGTTATGGCAGTTAGGGTCTAATTGAGTGGGTGGCCAAATACGCAAGGCATATATGGGCGAGTGTAAGGTTCCAAAATAATGCGAGAGACGAATAAATCTTATTTCGTCTTTGTGAAGTGAGGGAGGTGAGTATAAGAATTATGTGGAGGTATAATTACTTTGTAGTATGCTAGGGAATGTGTAAGGTGGGTTCTTGATTGCGAAGGTATGTCAGGTAATAGAGGTAATTGAGGCAAGGAAGGGTCTTGTTAGAATAATTGTTATTTTGTCTTAGTGAAGTGAGGTAGGTGAATATAAGAATTATGCGAAGGTTTAATTACTTGGTAGTATCCAAGGGGATGTGTAAGGTAGGTTTTTGACTGAGAAGGTATGACAGGTATTAGAGAGATTGACAGTGTGGGTTGAGGCAAGGAAGAGTTTTGTCAGAATAATTGTTATTTTGTCTTAGTGAAGTGAGGGAGGTGAATATAAGAATTATGTGGAGGTATAATTACTTAGTAGCATACCAGGGGGAAGTGTAAGGTGGTTTTTGAGTGAGAAGGTATGTCAGGTAATATAGAGATTGACAGTGTGGGTTTAGGCAAGGAAGAGTTATGTTTGGATCAAGTAAGAATTATGTAAATATTATGTGAGAGGCTTGAGAATAAAAGGGGGAAAGCTGCATGAAGTCACTGAGATGTAGAGTGGAGGGTCTGGAGGATGTCTAAAATAAAAGGCAATTTGTTGGCATTAATTTTAGTAACTTTGTTGGTATATTAACTGGTCTTACACATTGATTTATTATCATTTGTTTTAATAGTTTGAGATTGTGATGAGATCAGTCAGGTAAAGGGACAGGGTTTGTATGTGCATGTGGGTTGTCGCTGTAGAAGTACAGCGATGCAACACTGGGTAAAACGACTGTAAATACCAAAACATTGTAGATTCTTTCTATTATTTTTACATCTCTTTTAGTGTAAGGCGTTTTACGTTATATACTAATGTAACAATGAGCGTGTGCGCGGGAATGGGAATGTGAATGGAGCGCTGAGTGACTGATTTTTACAGATATTAGTAAATAGTAAAGCTTATGCTCATTAAAAGTAAAACTCCACACGGTAGTAAAAGAACTAGAAAAAGTAAGTAGGGAAATTTGAATCTCAGTATTAACAGAGGTAAAGTCTCTCTCTCTCTCTCTCTCTCTCTCTCTCTCTCTCTCCTCCGCCATATTTCCCCAAGATCCAATGTCTGAGACCTTCCTCCCTCGCCAAGAATTCATGTATGGCCCTCTACTTGGGCGTTTCTATTTTCCTCTTTGGCACAGCTGTTCTTCATAAATTCCCTTGTCATTCCAGAGTTCCCTCATAACAGACTCTCTCTCTCTCTCTCTCTCTCTCTCTCTCTCTCTCTCTCTCTCTCTCTCTCTCTCTCAAGTTAGTACAGTAGCACAGGCTGGCTGGATAAAAAAAAAAAGGACGAAATAGATTTTTCTTTTTGTGAGAAGCTTTGTCAGCCGGCTGACATTGGTTTTCGATGGCATTCCAACTTGTGCGTAGAACCAAATGTGTTTGTCTGTGCTTATATATTGCATTATACACAGATTGTATTTTATCGTATTTATATTCAACATATAAATTCTCTTACAATACTTTGACGCATGAGTTATTTTGACGTGTGTTTATACTTGGGTGCATAAATGAATGTTAAATGGGCAGTCATTAAATAGTTCCAGTTTGTTTTACTCCTCTGGGAAGGGTTTGAGCAAGTGCTTCCTCATTTTGCGAATAAAACACCGTTCATAACCAATGGGAAATATGGGGTTTTGAAGCACAAGTACAGGTAACGGCTTCTAAAATGCAGACGGTGAAGGAAATAATAACAAAAGTGAATATTGTTTGAGTGTACAATCTTAGAGTGGATATGGGAAAGCTAAGCCAGAACAGTACAGTGTAGCCCAAGAAATAGTGACAAGAAAGGACCCACCCTGTTTTCAGAATGGTTGAGGTCGCCACCACAGAAAAAGGAGAGAGTGCTACCTTCCAACAAAGTTAATAATAGAAGAAAGACCTTCAAATATCATGGGAAGAATGATACATGATGGATCAGAAAGTCCCGCTTGTTGATGGCGTAGGTGTTTAGAAAAAGTTCCTTCTCAGCTGCGGGGTTCTTATTAGGGATTGTAAGGGAAATGTTAAACCAGCCTTACTTAGTAAGTATGGACTGGTATGAAAGAGACCTTTTCATCTTTTCAAGACTTTATCCACTGAAACCTTGAGGTTCCCGAGTCTCCTTTTCCTTCCTTTTCGCGATTAGTCGTTCACTCATTTCGCAACAGTCCAAGGTATAATGAAGGTGTTATATATAAGATACCTTGTGGATACAATAGGATTTACGTGGGACAAACCGGCAGAACAGTTGAAAAAGAATTGCTCAACATAGGTATAATGTAGCTATAGAAGCTTCACAGAGTGCAGTTAACGCTCACGCTAAAAATTGTAATTTTCCAATACAGTGGAATAAGGCGAAGAAGGTTTTCTGTGGCTCTTACTTGACGGAAAGGAATGTCATAGAATCTGCGTGTATTTTCCATACTCGGAACATTAATTTTAATTCTAGTTCAGATTTATATACATAAAGTAGATCCAGTCGTCTTCAACATTTTCATTAGCAATACACTGTAGACTCAAAGAAGCCCTTGACTTGTAAATATCTCTTGCTTTCTTAATAGGATTATTTATGCATCGCTGTTTGTCGTTATATATATGTAGATATATATAAAATGTTTTTATATTTATGCATATGCAATGTATGTTCATATATGTTTTAGGCATAGAGTTTTTTTTTTTTGTTCTATACATATGCAGTGTATGTTAAATACGTTTCAGGCATAGAGGGTGTTTTTTTTTTGTTCCACATATGCAGTGTATATTTATATTTGTTTTAGGCATAGAGGGTGTTTTTTTGTTCCGTACAGTGTATATTTATATTTGTTTTAGGCACAGAGGGTGTTTTTTGTTCCGTACATATCCATTGTATGTTTTATATATGTTTTAGGCATAAAGGAAATGTGTATATGCATAATGTGTGTTTGTGTGTGCTCTTGTATGTGTTTGTATATTCCCTTACTGTATTGTTTACTAAATATTTTTATTTATATATGTATTCTTTTGTAGTTTTGTTGTGTTTACATGACGATATTGCCTTCGTAATTGTCTTTTAAAGGCTTTAAGTGTTTGTTTGATAGTATGGCCTCTGACATTTTTTATAGCTGAACCACCTTTTAACTTACATACTTTCAGCTGTCACAATCTTTTGCTTGCAGTTTGGAAGCCTCTTCCTAATAAATGGCCGTCGGCAAGTTCCGGTGAAGGACGATACTGTATGTCGGGCTGAAGTGAAATTGATCGTTTCTTTTGCTACTTTCCTTCATGTGGATTAATTGTACATAATTATTTTTCTGTTTATGTGACGGATACAATATATATATATATATATATATATATATATATATATATATATATATATATATATATATGTGTGTGTTTGTGTATATGTATATATACACACACACATACATACATACATGCACACATATATAATATATATATATATGTGTATAATTTTGTTTGTATGATTTGTTACAATTTTATATATATATATATATATATATATATATATATATATATACATACACATACATACATGCACACACATATAATATATATATATATATATATATATATATATATATATATATATATTTGTGTGTCACAAACTCTTGAGAATTGTTATTAATCTTTCTGTTGAACAGTTCCGTCCCTCTCAGAATATATAACTGCTGGACGGTCAGAGTCAGAGTGAAAAAGGAAAGGGAATGGAAATGGAAATACAACAGCTAACGTGACACTCCATATCCAATCGCCACTAAATAAAATTCCTTTGAAAAACGAAATGGCCGCGGGCCTCCAAAGGTCAGAGTGGTGTTATGATATTTAAAGAGCCGAATATCATTTGGTGGTCTATTTACATGCATAAACAGCGTATTGACATGAGGGCAATATGTCTTTAAAATCCCGTTGATAAAAGAACCTAATTTTGTAATTTCATTGATGTGTATTTGACTTATAACAGTTCTGAATAAATAAGGATTCAGAATTGCGTCGAATTTAATATGCATTTCTTCGAATATTAATTAGAATTTCATTTTCCGGATTTGAAAGACGTGTTTCACTTTTGAACAGACTATTGAGAAGACAACACTACCATTTTTAGTTTTCTGTAAAAGAAAACTATTGTGCTGACTTTGTCTGTCCGTCCGCACTTTTTTCTGTCCGCACTTTTCCTGTCCGCCCTCAGATCTTAAAAACTACTGAGGCTAGAGGGCTGCAAATTGATGTGTTGATCATCCACCATCCAGTCTTGAAACATACCAAATTGCAGGCCTCTGGTCTCAGTAGCTTTTATTTCATCTAAGGTTAAAGTCAGCCATAATGATGCGATATTGGACAGACCACCAGCGGGCCGTGGTTAAATTTTCATGGGCCGCGGCTCATACAGCATTTTACCGAACCACCGAAAGATAGATCTATTTTTGGTGGCCTTGATTATACGCTGTAGCGGCTGTACAGAAGAGTTTCTTCGGCGCATTTTTTACTAGTTACTTCTGGACTCACGTTGCCGCTTATCCTATCGAAGGGGAATGTTGTTTTGTTGTGTGCTGTTGTTTTGTTTTTGGGTGTCACGTTCGCTGTTGCTGGACTTCCGTATTTCTGGTTATTTGTGTTTTCCTCTTTTACTTCGACTGTGTTGCCTGTTGAGTATTGTGAGAGCTCAGTAATGAAGTTTTTCAATGATTTTTGGTCATTTTATATTTATCCTTTGGACACGAGAAGAGTTTTTTTTTGTATATGTTGGGACTTTTTCCCCACTGGCTGTCGGCCTAAGAAGCAGGAGATCAGCGCTTGCCCTATGACCCTGCAGAGGCCCAGGAGGACTTTAATATATATATACATATATATATATACACACATATATATGTATTTATGTATATATTCATACATATATATTTATATATATATAAATATATACTGTATATATACAGTATATTATGTATATAATACACATATAAAATATATATATATATATATATATATATATATATATATATATATATATATATATATATATATATATATATATATATATATATATATATATATATATGTGTGTGTGTGTGTGTGTGTGTGTGTGTGTGTGTGTGTGTGTGTGTTTATACTCACGCTGTATATGACTTTAATGCTTCGCAGTTCATAGGCTCAGAAAATTAATATGCATAGCGCTTATGCGCCATGTCGTGCTTGTATGCACAGGATTTGCCTGGGATTTGTTATTATGCTGGCGTGGATGAGCGCTGTTGTTAGGGCGTCTGTTTGATACGTAATTACCCAGTGAAATTGCTGGTAGGACTTTAAACTGCTTTGGTATGCATTGGCCCACGGAAGTATTTATGCGTGCATGCAGAGTCATAAAAATGTAATTGTGTTTGTGTCCCCGACCGTTGTGTTAGGTATTAAGTTGAGTATACCTTAGTTTAACCAGACCACTGAGCTGATTAACAGCTCTCCTAGGGCTGGCCCGAAGGATTAGACTTATTTTACGTGGCTAAGAACCAATGGTTACCTAACAACGGGACCTACAGCTTATTGTGGAATCCGAACCACATTATAGCGAGAAATGAATTTCTATCACCAGAAATACATTCCTCTAATTCCTCATTAGCCGGCCGGAGAATCGAACTCGGGTCTAGCGAGTGCTAGCCGACAACTCTACCGACTCTCCCAACGAGGAACTTGTGTTAGGTATTACAGACGTGATTTGTATGATTCTTTTTTTATGTATATAATGAAATAAGTGATAGTGAGTCAGTGAACGAGACTGATATTAAGGCAGCGAAAGAATCATTACTCGAGAAACTTTTTACCTGAAGGATAGAGTTGATCAGTAGATTAAATTTTGAGCCACGTAAAAATAAGTCTAATTCTTCGGGCCAGCCCTAGGAGAGCTGTTAGCAGCTCAGTGGTCGGGTAAAACTGAGGTATACTTTTTTTTCTTTTCAGGGTAGATCAGCACTCCAGTGTGGTGCATTAAAGGGATTTGAAACCAGGTCAAAATTCAGCATGTAATTCTTGACTGTGCAATGTCAGCATTCTAAACAGACCGTTGCATTGCAAGGAAGTTGGGAACTATCCGTATCGCACTTTTTAATTGTCAGTCCGGTCAAGAAAATCATCGAAATTCCTCGATTTCAATTAGATTCCGTAGGCGGGTAGTGCTATCAGTGCACCTCATGCGGCGCACTGTAGGCTTACATAAGGTTCTTTGCAGCGTGCCTTCGGCCACTAGCTGCAACCTTTTTAGTTCCTTTTACTGTACCTCCTTTCGTATTCTCTTTCTTCCTTCTTACTTTCCACCCTTTCCTAACAATTGATTCATAGTGCAACTACGAGGTTTTCTTCCTGTTACACCTTTCAGATCTTTTACTGTCAATTTCAGTTTCAGCGCTGAATGGCCTCATAGGTTCCAGTGCTTGGCCTTTGACCTAAATTTCATATTCAATTCAATTCAGTCGATTTCAGTTAGATTAGTAGCGGCAATATTTTAATAGAGTTAAATAATACTTGTTGATGCTGGATTAAGACACACGATAGAGGACGTTGATGCAACACTCAAATTGCAATTGAGGTCAGTTAGGTCAAGCTCGGAACTAGGTCAGTAAGCCAGGTCAGCAGTATAACTAATGTAAGTGCCTTCAGATAAGCCAGTAGGCTAACTTAGCTTGTAATTGAAGACAGCAAAATGTTATTTTAACTGTATGCCATTAATTCCATCACACTGTATGAACCTCATCATTATGGTCAGCGCTGTCATCACTTAGATCCGCTGGTCCCCTGGTATAGTGGTTGGTGTTGTGGATTGCCACTCAGATGTCGCGGGTTCGCGTCTCCTCCAGGGTGATGAAAAATCACTGGGTCTGTATCATGATCAGTTGCTGCTGCAGTGTGAGGATCTGCGGTGGCAGGTTGAAATCAACATTCTTTGGAAGGTTGAATTTTAAGTCAGTGGCCCCTGTGTGCTTGTTCCATGTGAATAGGTTTTACCTTCTGAAATAATAATAATAATAATAATAATAATAATAATAATAATAATAATAATAATAATAATAATAATAATAATACCAGCGAAAATACCACCAGGAAAATCTACGTATATACTGTACATCCCAGGTTTCAGTAACCTGCTGTAATGGTTTAAATAAAGAATTTCTACTGTAGGAAATACGCTGTTTTATCCATCGAAATATGAACATTGGCCAATTATTAACTTTTATTGATGTGCAGGAAAAGCGAATTATCAGAAGAATTGAGGAAACTCGGCATAAAATCAACTCTCATAATGCAGCCATTTTGTATTCAATAATATATAATAAATATACTAAGACTCGACGACACCCTTTTTGCTCTGCAAATATTCAAGACATTGGATGGGGTTGATAACTTGTCAAAATTTGAAAGGAGGTCAATTATTCACGTATGTGTTTGATTTGCGAATTATAGTCTGGACTTCTGGCGTCGCTTTGCAAATCCTTGTAGGCGATGTCCTAAGGAAGAGTTGTCAGCAGGTCAGTGATTGTGTTGCACTGAAGGAGAAAGAGGTCATTTAAAGTTATTATGTAAAGGGAAAGATAAGTTTGTCGACTTAGTAAGTGAGAAGATTATTCCCCGAATTACTACAGAAAGAAAATCATATTACAAGGTGGTTTAGGATTCCCAGTCATCTGATTTAAACACGATATTGGTATCGAATAAATATATATATATATATATATATATATATATATATATATATATATATATATATATATATATATATATATATGTGTGTGTGTGTGTGTGTGTGTGTGTGTGTGTGTGTATGATATAATATAATATATATATATAAAAATATCGGAAATAATAATGTTTTATTATTATATTGAAAATAATGTTTTATCATTTGAAAAATATTGAGAATAATAATGTTTAATGTTTGAATGGAACGCATTCCATTTATTTACCATTTTCTAACATTCCAGTTTCTGTCGAGCAGGAAATCATGAAGTAAATGCCATACAAATTTTCTGTACTCACCGCATATATTCAAAAAGCCTTTGGAAAAGTACAAGTTTAATACCTTTTTTTTAAGGAATAATTGTCACCAGGTATTCACACTTGACAAAGACAGAAGGCTTCATATGACTAATTAAAGACAGAAGACTTCATATGAATAATTAAACAGATGATTTATTAAGTAAAGAGAATAAACTTAGAATTCATCAGAAACCACTTAAAATAAAATATTCAGTAGAAATATTCATTAATGATCTCGATTAATTATTCCATAAATACCTTCAGTATTAAACATCAAAGGAGCCTCATCCCAGAATACACTCAAGACTCAAAAATATTCGCTTAACTTCGTCCGTGACCGAGGTGATTAACTTCATTCATCTTGCAAACTCGTCACCCGTCACTATGAGCAACTTCATTGATTATAGGTTCTTTACTCGGAGAATCAACTTCGCAATTAAAATATCACGTTTTAACTTCATTGTCATTACACACTTCTTTGACGAGGAAGTGATCAGCAAAAGTTTAAGAAAAGCTTAAATTATTTAACAATTACGGCCTTTCCCAAGGAATTCAACCTTACTCTCTTTACCGCTTACGAGTGTCTGATCCCGTGAAGAAGAAGAGAGAGAGAGAGAGAGAGAGAGAGAGAGAGAGAGAGAGAGAGAGAGAGAGAGAGAGAGAGAGAGAGCTGTCAGAGGCTGGAACTTTGCTAAGACGAGTTGCTAAAAATCTGATACGTATTTTCCAAATTTATTTCACTTTCTCACAACAAACCTTTCACTGAAACTGTTTTCGATTACCAGATTCCGACTCACACTTACTCTGCTACATATTTTATTCTCTAAAAAGCAATATACGTAAATTAGGTTTTAAAATGCTTTTAACACACTCCAATAAGGAACCTGCTGTCATCCGCGAAATGTACTGTTTCAAGATTCTTACATGCACATTTGCTTCGTGGGTAATATATATATCCTATGGCCTGCATAGAGAGAGAGAGAGAGAGAGAGAGAGAGAGAGAGAGAGAGAGAGAGAGAGAGAGAGAGAGAGAGAGAGAGAGAGAAGCAATATTCTTTAGCTGTTCCAGGTGGAACATGAGCTGGATATAGTGTCACTCTCACTTTTATAAAGTCAATTGATACAAGAGAAGTATCTACCTACAGACCTCTGGAAAGTTTCCTGTCTTTGTGAACTTGCAGCGTCACGGCTTTCAGCCCAAAATTATAACAAACCCTCTTACTTCAATACAGCAAAGTCGACCCCCACCCCCTAAGAAAAATATGATTCTTATAAAATAATGTCATAGGAAAGGTATTCTAAAGCAAATTCAGTGCCAAGGAAGTTATGCAAAGCAAAAATTCAACCAGCTGAGGTTGAAAACATTCCAATTCCAAAACAAATATCTCTTTCAAAAGTATAACTTATATATATATATATATATATATATATATATATATATATGTGTGTGTGTGTGTGTGTGTGTGTGTGTTTGTGTATGTGTATGTTTGTGTGTGTATATGTGTTCTTTTCATTTTGAATTGGGTGGTTTCAGAAGGTGTCACGGTTCCAGTTCTCATCTACTTTCGTTGCAACCCTCCACAGTTGACGAACTGTTATTTCACTGTTTAGGTCAGTAGTATTTTTTTTTTTTTTTTTTTTTGCGAAACAAACCCAATCGTATTCCTCCTTTAGGATCAATCTCGGGACACGTTTGTTCACTCTTTCAATAAATGCGGAAGTGATGTGGGATCCGGTAAGTTACCTAGACTATTAAAAGGATGTTGATGGTATTGATTTTACATTTTTTCCTAGGAATTAAAAGAATTATTCGGTCAACAGCGCAATTAAATATATGTTTTTTTACCATCTTTTCGAGTTTTAAATATTAGGAAGCTCCTTAAAAAGTTTTTTAGCATTTAATCGTATTATAGGACGAGCTTGTTGGTGGCGTGCGCTACGCGCTCTGAAACTTGGCGCTACCCTCCCGATCCCCCTATCTACCCTTCCCTCACCCGGGGCGGACAAACAGGTTTGCAGAAGGGGGTGGAGTCTCCCCCTACCCTTCCGCTCCCCTACCTACCCCGCCCCCAGTTTCTCGTTTGACGAGTTGGTAGAGTTCTCGGCTGGCATTCTGCTAGGCCTGAGTTCGAGTCTCCAGCCGGCCAATGAAGAATTAGAGGAATTTATTTCTGGTGACAGAAATTGATTTCTCGCTATAATGTGGTTCGGATTCCACAATAAGCTGTAGGTCCCGTTGCTAGGTAGCCAGTTGTTCTTAGCCACGTAAAATAAGTCTAATCCTTCGGGCCAGCCCTAGAAGAGCTGTTAATCAGCTCAGTGGTTTGGTTAAACTAAGGTATACTTAACTTTTTTTTTTACCCCGCCCCCACCCGGGGCGGACAGATCGCTTTGCAGGGGGTAGGTGGGTGACTGTGTCATGTTTCCCCTACAGTCACCCGGGGAGACGAAAAAGATCCACTCGGATATTATTATGATAAATGTTTTTCATCTTTCCTTGAATGATCAGACGCTTGTCAAATCACAGAATAAAACATTTATTCCTCCTTTAACTATTTTAGTTAAGAAGCTTACAGTTCTTTTCGCATTCAGTAATGAAATTGAAATACTATTTTACAAGTATATGAAATATGCTCTTTTCCATATTAAAGCCCTGTAAGACTTTTTCCAGAAAGGAAGACTTTGAATGAATATTCCCATTTTAAATAATTAACGATGCTTTCTAGCTGTCAAGAGGTTTGTTTGTTTGTTTTTTAATTCCACCCTTTGTTGTCCAATACCCCTCAGCCAATAAGGGAAGGCGAGGCTTAGTTGTTTGTAATGGAAATAGTGTTGACTCAACCGGGGAAATGTAGATAAAGGTCTTCCATCCTTGGTTCTGTAAACATGAATCCCGCCACATGAAAAAATGGCATTTATTTGTTCAGAAGTTGGAAGGAATTGTTTGGGAGAGACAGATTTGTGCTCACTTATTATATGGGGATTTCAGTCTTACCCCGGAATTATTATTTATAGTTCATGGTTATGATGTTGTTGGTGGTGGTGGCAGGTGGTGTTAATTTTTGCTGCTTGCAGTCTGAGGTGGTGATATATGATATGTATATATATATATATATATATATATATATATATATATATATATATATATATATATATATATATATATATATATATATATATATATTTATAATGTATATGTAAATACGTATATATTATATATATAATGTATTTATATACATATATATTATATATATGTATATATATCTTTTGTAGGTATAGTGGCCGTGACACTTGCCTCACAAGTGAGTAGGCCAGAGTTCATTTCAGGGGCTAAGCAGAACGGAAGCAAGCAGTACTATAGCCAATCAGTCATATTGGTTTTTAATTTCTCCGGAAGCTAGAATTGGCCTTCTTTATAGAACTCTTATATGTTCCCATGTTAAATTAGGAAAAGATCCCCCCACATCCCCACTGTGCCTGTTAACTTCAGCAATGGTCTGTTTCTGGTGGTCATGCGACTGCAGCGGGTCATAGTCAGGCTGGAGAAGGACATGGGATTAGCATGGTCACCCGAAAATGCTTGCTCGATCTATTTTTATTTGCCTCCTCGCGACAGCGAGTACAGTGACGGTAGAAGATTGAGAGAGAGAGAGAGCAGCCCTCGCCAACACAGCGAGTACAGTGATGGTAGAAGATTGAGAGAGAGAGAGCAGCCCTCGCCAACACAGCGAGTACAGTGATGGTAGAAGATTGAGAGAGAGAGAGCAGCCCTCGCCAACACAGCGAGTACAGTGATGGTAGAAGATTGAGAGAGAGAGCAGCCCTCGCCAACACAGCGAGTACAGTGACGGTAGAAGATTGAGAGAGAGAGAGCAGCCCTCGCCAACACAGCGAGTACGGTGACGGTAGAAGATTGAGAGAGAGAGAGCAGCTCTCGCCAACACAGCGAGTACAGTGACGGTAGAAGATTGAGAGAGAGAGAGCAGCCCTCGCCAACACAGCGAGTACGGTGACGGTAGAAGATTGAGAGAGAGAGAGCAGCTCTCGCCAACACAGCGAGTACAGTGACGGTAGAAGATTGAGAGAGAGAGAGCAGCCCTCGCCAACACAGCGAGTACAGTGACGGTAGAAGATTGAGAGAGAGAGAGCAGCCCTCGCCAACACAGCGAGTACAGTGACGGTAGAAGATTGAGAGAGAGAGCAGCTCTCGCCAACACAGCGAGTACAGTGACGGTAGAAGATTGAGAGAGAGAGCAGCTCTCGCCAACACAGCGAGTACAGTGACGGTAGAAGATTGAGAGAGAGAGAGAGCAGCCCTCGCCAACACAGCGAGTACAGTGACGGTAGAAGATTGAGAGAGAGAGCAGCCCTCGCCAACACAGCGAGTACAGTGACGGTAGAAGATTGAGAGAGAGAGAGCAGCCCTCGCCAACACAGCGAGTACAGTGACGGTAGAAGATTGAGAGAGAGAGAGCAGCCCTCGCCAACACAGCGAGTACATCGACGGTAGAAGATTGAGAGAGAGAGAGAGCAGCCCTCGCCAACACAGCGAGTACAGTGACGGTAGAAGATTGAGAGAGAGAGAGCAGCCCTCGCCAACACAGCGAGTACAGTGACGGTAGAAGATTGAGAGAGAGAGAGCAGCCCTCGCCAACACAGCGAGTACAGTGACGGTAGAAGATTGAGAGAGAGAGAGCAGCCCTCACCAACACAGCGAGTACAGTGACGGTAGAAGATTGAGAGAGAGAGAGAGCAGCCCTCGCCAACACAGCGAGTACAGTGACGGTAGAAGATTGAGAGAGAGAGAGCAGCCCTCGCCAACACAGCGAGTACAGTGACGGTAGAAGATTGAGAGAGAGAGAGCAGCCCTCGCCAACACAGCGAGTACAGTGACGGTAGAAGATTGAGAGAGAGAGAGCAGCCCTCGCCAACACAGCGAGTACAGTGACGGTAGAAGATTGAGAGAGAGAGCAGCCCTCGCCAACACAGCGAGTACAGTGACGGTAGAAGATTGGGAGAGAGAGCAGCCCTCGCCAACACAGCGAGTACAGTCACGGTAGAAGATTGAGAGAGAGAGAGCAGCCCTCGCCAACACAGCGAGTACAGTGACGGTAGAAGATTGAGAGAGAGAGAGCAGCCCTCGCCAACACAGCGAGTACAGTGACGGTAGAAGATTGAGAGAGAGAGAGCAGCCCTCGCCAACACAGCGAGTACAGTGACGGTAGAAGATTGAGAGAGAGAGCAGCCCTCGCCAACACAGCGAGTACAGTGACGGTAGAAGATTGAGAGAGAGAGAGCAGCCCTCGCCAACACAGCGAGTACAGTGACGGTAGAAGATTGAGAGAGAGAGAGCAGCCCTCGCCAACACAGCGAGTACAGTCACGGTAGAAGATTGAGAGAGAGAGAGCAGCCCTCGCCAACACAGCGAGTACAGTGACGGCAGATGAGAGAGAGAGAGAGAGAGAGAGAGAGAGAGAGAGAGAGAGAGAGAGAGAGAGAGAGAGAAAGGAGCCTTTTCTCTCACTCTATTTTTATTTGTCACCTCGCCGACAGCGAGTACAGTTACGGCAGAAGATTGAGAGACAGAGAGCAGCCCTTTCTCTCACTATCTTTATTTGTCACCTCGCCAACAGCGAGTACAGTGACGGCAGAAGATTGAGAGAGAGAGAGAGAGAGAGAGAGAGAGAGAGAGAGAGAGAGAGAGAGAGAGAGAGAGAGAGAGCAGCCCTTTCACTATATTTTTATTTGTCACCTCGCCTACATTGAGTACAGTGGCGGCAGATGATTGAGAGAGAGAACAGCCTCTCTCTCACGCAATTTTTATTTGTCACCTCGCCGACAGCGAATATAGTGACGGTAGAAAATTGAGAGAGAGAGAGCAGCCTTTTCTCTCACGCTATTTTTATTTGTCACCTCGCCGACAGCGAGTACAGTGACGGCAGAAGATTGAGAGAGAGAGAGAGAGAGAGAGAGAGAGAGAGAGAGAGAGAGAGAGAGAGAGAGAGAGCAGCCTTTCCTCTCACGCTATTTTTATTTGTCACCTCGCCGACAGCGAGTACAGTGACGGCAGAAGATTGAGAGAGAGAGAGAGAGAGAAATATATATGTCTGTCCGCCGAGAAGTCAAATGGATGGAGTTGCTTTACGGTAGAAGACGTGTGTGCTTTGAGGACTGTGTTCGGAGTGTTTACTTTTGGCTGCGTTTGTTTACATGTTTTTGTTCATGCTTGCGAGAGAGCGGGCGTGTGGGTGGTCCGGCCCATGAATAAAGGAGATTGGAAGAAGCGAAAAATGCAGAGAACTCACTTAGGAAAGGATTACTAAAGCCATAATGACAAGAGAGCGTAATGGAGGGAGGAAATATCAGATAGATAATATTGAATGGTTAGACTCTCAGGCAATGTTTCTCAACCTGGGGTGCCAGCACCCCCTTGGGGTGCTAAAATCAATTTAGGGGGTGCTGGAGGTGCAGTACAAATGAGAAATGAAAACTACCTCAAAATCAAATATAATAATAATAATAATAATAATAATAATAATAATAATAATAATAATAATAATAATAATAATAATAATAATAATGATAATTCCTCTTCTTCTTCTTCTTCTTATTATTATTATTATTATTATTATATATATATATATATATATATATATATATATATATATATATATATATATATAATATGATCCCAGTAACCATATATAGGGGTGCTGGACTGTGAAGTCTTACCACAGGGGGTGCTGAGGTCAGAAAAAGTTAAGAAACACTAAGTTAGAGGAAGGTGAAATGAACAGACAAGAACAAAAAGAGTGAACGAATGGAAAGTATAAAAAGTGAGTGAATAGAGGGGAAAAGTAATCCTACAAAAATGGCAGTTGAAAGCAATCATGTAAGGGCTTCTCTGAGAAACAAAAGAATTTATATTCAGTTGATAAAAGGGCGTATAAATACTTTAAATGCAAAGGGTTGCGAGAGAGATAGATTCGAGATAATACCTGGAGGAGAGAGTCGTACACTAGAGAGAAGATTTATTCAGAGACGACCAGAAACGATGAATCGTCGATTTAGTTCAAGTGCAGATGCCTCTCGGACGGGCAATACAGCCCCCTTTTCGGACCGAGGTCAGAAGAAATATATTCTTATCCAGGTCAACACAAGTCAACTCTCAAAGTTGACTGATGAACGTAAAGTAAGTTCATTACGTTTGTTGAATAACGTGTACTACAACGCCGAACATCCTCTGCACTCTCTTTTACCTGGCCTAGCTGTTTCTAGTATCAGGTTAAATACTACACAGTTTGCTCGGAGTTCTATTTTGGCTACAACTCAAATGAGGAATAGTTTGCTTTTTGGAGTTTGGAATCTTCTGACCTCTGAATGTTGAAGCGAGGAACTAATTCATTCCTGCTGTCACCTGACATCAACTGAAT
This sequence comes from Macrobrachium rosenbergii, assembly GCF_040412425.1. Classification (NCBI taxonomy): domain Eukaryota; kingdom Metazoa; phylum Arthropoda; class Malacostraca; order Decapoda; family Palaemonidae; genus Macrobrachium; species Macrobrachium rosenbergii. The sequence goes on along the minus strand of NC_089788.1, from coordinate 10,001,349 downwards.
TGAGGTGTATCGGCGTATTCTCAGTTCCCTCATACGTATTTACTTTTCACCCTTTCCTATAAATTGTCTCTTTCCTTTTGGGACCCTCCTGGGTTTATAGTTGATTGACTGATTCCATAAAGGTTTTCAGCTGCAGATTTAAAGAAAAAGAAAGAAAGAAAAGAGAGTGGTCCATAGAAACGTAGGAAAAGGTAATAGAATGAATACAGAAATAAGCAGAGACTTCCGAAGCCCGTCAGTGGAAGGAGAGAAACTGCCGCTGAACTTTGCAGTCCGAGAATGAACGTTTAATGAGGGGACGGTACGTTAACGCCTCGACCCTTCCGTATTGCCGTCATTATTTCTCTCTGAAATCGGAAGAGCGAGAGGATGCGGAGGATTGGAGAAGGGAGAGTGGAGGGATGTTGTTCAAAGAAGAGGAACAGCGAACAAAGGAGGGGTAAAAGAGGGGAATAATTGTAACAGATATTTGGTAGCGAGAGAAGACGCGAACAGTGTGGTAGAATTACAAGGGTTTTAAGGAACTGCTTTGTGAAGGCCTAAATTTATGACCAGTCGAGATGACTTTACAGAGAAATAGGCCACTGGAATGGATTTAAATCAAAGAAGATTAGACGATTTCATTAAAAGACTCTCTCTCTCTCTCTCTCTCTCTCTCTCTCTCTCTCTCTCTCTCTCTCTCTCTGTGTGTGTGTGTGTGTGTGTGTGTGTGTGTGACCAGGCTGTGAAAATGGAGTTGGGGACACAAAGCAATCGAGACAGAACACAAAACAGTATCCGTAAATAAACGTCCTTGATTTGTTTCTCTCGCAGCTGGGATCTGCAAGTTCCCATGGAAAAAAAATAAGAGGTAATTTGACGTTATATATTTTATTGGGGGTTGGAATCGTATTTTTATTTGCAAATCAGTGATATCATTCCCTGGGGTGGCAAGCAACAGCCAAGCAGTAATACAGGTTTGTTTCTCGCTCGGAGAACCGAGAAATGAGCCTTTTATTGCAGTGCCGGTTCTGTTGATTTGTAATTCAGCAAATTATTTCTGTGCATAATTACTGTTGAGGTAAAGAGTTACAGAGGTTTTTTTGTGGATGTAGAGAGCTGGAGGACTTGAAGCTTGTTTGACGGGGTAATTTGCGCGCGCACCATTAGCAATATTGTTCGATGGTAGGACATTTGCAACATCAGTATTTCTTCTTGAGGTAATATTTCCTCGAAAGAAATATCTTACCATAAATTCAAGTAAATCCTTGTTTTCAAGAGCAAATTAGATCCACGGCGTAAGGACTCGTACGAATGTACTTGCCTTGGAATGAATGGAAAATAGCTGTCTATTAATTATTTAATTTCACTGGAGTTACCTAAATGCCAGTTGTGCACTATCTGACAATTCATATTTTACGCGACTTGGTTCCGTAACTTGGATGTTTGAATTTTACATGATTGTTTTGACCCCAGAACCATCCTCTTTGGAGAGAGAGAGAGAGAGAGAGAGAGAGAGAGAGAGAGAGAGAGAGAGAGAGAGAGAGAGACTCGGTATTGAATTCTAACATCCGTAACCCTGTTTAGATAGGGAGGCGATGGGCACGGAATTGTTGCGTAAGTTAAGACAGGTAATCCCTCTCCAGACATGATAATGACATTGACCTGTGAAAGCTCTTTTGTTTTGTTTTTTGTTTTTTTCCATTTCATTGTTCGTGTTGTCTCGCATTAAAGTTCGTCTTTTTTTTTCTTTTTTGCGCCTTTATTTATTTAGTTTCCTTTGTATTATGCCGTGTTTGAATGGAGGGAATTGGATCGTTCAACCTTTTCGTCCGTTCTGTTTTTGAGTTCGTGTTTATTACTAACTCGACTTTCTTTTATTTTATTTGCGTGGCTTTTTCGTGCTTCATTTTATATGCTTCCATGTCAGAATTTGGTTTTTGACCTTCTTTGATTCTATTTTTTGTTTTTGTTTTTGTTTACAAGGTTTATATTTCAGTCCGGACAATGTCAAAATTTTTTATAATTTTTCGCCTCTCTCTCTCTCTCTCTCTCTCTCTCTCTCTCTCTCTCTCTCTCTCTCTCTCTCTCTCATGATTCCAGAGACTTCAGAGGTTAATCTCTCGCTCTGAGTGTCACGATGTTAAAAACTTTAATTAGTACAACACTCTCACACACATATATACAGTATATATATATATATATATATATATATATATATATATATATATATATATATATATATATATATATATATATATATATATTTATGTATATATATACACATACATACAGACGTTATATTTATAATATACATAAATATATATATATGTATATATATATATATATATATATATATATATATATATATAAATAAATAATAATAATAATAATAATAATAATAAGAATAATAATAATAATATATTTAATAATAATAATAATTACATCAATGAACTTTAAAGCTCATTGATGTACTTATTATTATTATTATTATTATTATTATTATTATTATTATTATTATTATTATTATTATTATTATTATTATTATTATGTATTCTTTAAAGAATGATTTACTTCTGTACTCCATTTTAGTCTGGCTCCTGATGTATGGATTTTTCATTTTCTCTGTTTTTAGCCCTGGTGATGGGATTTGGATCCCGAAACATAGATTATGGAAATAAGTAAATTTATAACTGAAAATGCTGAAGTTCCTGCTGTCCATACTGCTCCTAATATATATATATATATATATATATATATATATATATATATATATATATATATATATATATATATATATATAAGAAGGGTACGTTAGCCGTAAATTTATTTTAAATAAGGGAATAGACTTGCCCAATATGTCTCCCTGAAAACAAAATGTATATAACTTTCAATGTTTTCAATGTGTGACTAGTATGCATATATATATATATATATATATATATATATATATATATATATATATATATATATATATATATATATATTTATATACATATGTGTGTGTTTATATATATATATATATATATATATATATATATATATATATATATATATATATATATATACATACATATACTCGACAGTTGCTCATAGGCTGTAATTATTTCAGATACAATGGAATATCTGTCTCTGTCAGGTGTGTCATCATTTCCCACATTTCACATGTCCTGCGGTGTGGAAATCGTCCCTGAATGGCGAGTGGAACAATGTGATCTAGTATGATTTGGGTGAGTTGAGATGGAATGACTATTGCACTGGACGCCTGCAAACTGTGGGCATAACTAAAGGGTGCTTGCAGAATCTCTCCTGCTCCCAGCTGGTCCCACTTTTTAGCATTTTACTTTATTCTTTTCGGCCCCCCAGCTGCTTCCACTTTTTAGCATTTCACTTGACTCTTTTTGGGCCCCCAGCTGCACCCACATTTTAGCGTTTCACTTTACTTTTTCCATGATTCATTCATTCATTAAATTGATGCGTCTTCGGATGTTATTCAGTGTCGAAAAGATATCGCATGCTAAGCAACTCTGGTCATTGAAAATGGTAATTGTTTCACATTTTTTTTATGAAGTATTTTGGCTTAATAATGAAATAATACCTCTCAATTTGTATGATACAGAAGGCGGCGCCGAAGGGTTATTTGTTACGTGATCAATGTAAATATTACTGATTGACTTACAAATTATCTTCTGAAAAGTGAACTTTGTTCATAATTTCCTTTCTAACTTTTACTGGGTCAAACTGAGTTTTTTTCACTAGGTTTTGCGTCAGATTAAGTTCACAATAGATAAAGCACTTAACTTTCTAATTATGTTCAGGCTCTTTTCCTCGTGGTTGTATACCACATGTATATTTTGAGATTTGTTATTTTATTTTATTTTTTATTTTCTATTTTCTTCCTTTTGTCCTAGATGAGCAGTGCCAGTCCTTCCCGACAAAATCGGGGGACTAAAGTTTTTCCCCCATCTGTTAATTTTGGTCGTCTGTCTGTCTGTGTGTCTGTCACGCTTACCTTGTTTTATGTGTCTGTTGCCTTTTACTGGTTGAGTTTAGTTCTGTTGCTCCTCTCTCGTTCCTGTCATCGTTAAATTCTCGCTCTCTTCCTTCGTTTGCATTGCATTTCCTACTTTCGTTTTACGGTTTGTTTACTTCTCCTCACCTTTAGCTAGCGTGTGATCCGCCGTTTCCTCTCCCGAGCCACTGTTGTTGCTTTTGTTTCACACTCTTCCTTTTTGCAATAAGTCGTCAGTCTCCGCTTTTTTTTTTGTTTTTGTTTTACGCCTTGTTTTATTCCATCTTTCTTTCTTTCTTTCTTTGCTCACTCCTTTGTGAGGCGTCTCTCGTCTCTCGGGAGACAATATCTCCATTCATCTCTTTTGTCTTCAGTGTATCGTCTCATCCAAACTTCAGTGGGCGTCAAGTTTGGATGTCGTCGTTTTTCACATTTTATCGCGATTTTTTTTTTTTTTATTTTTACTTATTCTCTTTTCGTCATCGTTTTTACCAACACTGCTTGTGACACTGGACTTTGTTATTTTTAAAATTTATTTTTTACTTCGTCCTTTTTTTTACCAACTCCACGTGACGATTGTGACGTGTACCTGTCACTTTTTAACATTTATTGTCATGTTGGTTTTATCTTCCTACACCAACACCCATATTTAGCAGCTAGACACAGAGACGTTTTAAATTTCGTATTTTTCTTTTACCCGCTCTTTATTTTCAAGCACCTGGACCCAGCCCCAGCTTTTTACATTAATTTTCTTTTTCGTTTACTAAGAACATTTTTAACACCTGGTCTCGGTCACGTTTTTTCACTTACATTTTTATATTTCTAGCCCGTTTCTCTTCATTTTACCAAGAGTATTTTTCATATTTGTAAATAGTCACTTTTTTATAGTTCATGATATTTTTATATTTCTTGCACGTTTCTCTTCATTTTACTAAGAGTATTTTTCATATTTGTAAATAGCCACTTTTTTATAGTTCATGAATTTCCTTTATTATGAAGACTATGACGCTTTCAAAATTGATACACCTACTTCTTTTAAAGTGTCTTTTCTTCCTGTTTTTTGCCAAAATTAATTGTAACATTAGCATCCTTAAATAAATGGCTGACAGAAGAAAAAGGACAAAGATCTTTGCAATTGCCTTTGGGTTGCAGGTCTTTGTTTTCTTAAATTTAGATTCACATTTGCTCACGGAGATCTTATTTTTTTATTAGTTTCAGTTAACATTCTTCAGTTTGGTGAACTTGTTTCTTTTTCTTCTTGTAAATTCACATTTTGCACATGGATAACTTTATACTTTTCCAAAGCTTCAATTCACAATTTTTTCCTCTGAACAACTTGTTCTTTTGTATAGTTTCAATTCTCATTTTCATTCTGGAGAATTTTTTTTTCTCTGATTTTCAATTCACATTTTCCCTGTAGAGAACTTTTTCCAGTTTCAGTTCACGTTTTTTCTTTGAACAACTTTTTCTTGTTATAGTTTCAATTCACAATTTCATTTTGGAGAATCTTTTTTCTTTGAGCTTCAATTCACATTTTCCCTTTAGAGAACTTTTCCCAGTTTCAATTCACATTTTTGCTTTGGAGAAGTCGTTCTTTTTTTCTAGTTTCGATTCACATTTTCGCTTTAGGGAATTTGTTCCTTTATATTTTTTTTTTTTATTTTAGCTTTGATTCACACGTTCCTTTTGGAAAACTTTCATATAGTTTTTTATTCACATTTTCCCATGGAGAAATTTCGACAAGGTTTGATTCACATTTTTCCTTTGAGGAATTTGTTTCTTGTTTTTTGGATTCACATTTTCTCTTCTGCAGGACTTTTTTAAATCCTAGTTTTCGATTCAATTTTCCCCTATGGAGAATTTGTCCCTTTTCTTTTCTTTTATTTTTTGGTTTCAATTTACCTCTTCCCTTTTGAGAATTTGTTCCTTTCTCCTCTTTTTGTATGGTTTCTATTTGCCTCCTCCTTTTTGAGAATTTGTTCCTCTTTTCTTCTCGTTTTGTTCACATTTTCCGCTCGGAGAACTCGTTCTTTTCCCTCTTTTCGATTTACACTTTCCCTTCGGAGAACTCGTTCTTATTCTTAGTTTCGATTCAGGCATTTCCTTTCTTTCCTTTCCTTTTTTATTTTGCACCTTTTCACTCCACTCTCATAAGTCGAGGAACAAAAATAAGCGGGGGACGGGGCTTCCCTTGATGTCCGTTGTGCAAGTGGGAGTGAGAGTTTTAGTAGGAATATACAAGCATGGTTTTTTGCTGTTGATATTTTTGTTTTTGCCAGTTTTTCTAGAGATAAGGGGTCACACACACACACACACACACAGAGAGAGAGAGAGAGAGAGAGAGAGAGAGAGAGAGAGAGAGAGAGAGAGAGTGGTAGCATGAGTGAAAAAATGAATAAGGAATAAGAAAGATCTTATAGACGACGTAACTTGCCCACACAACAAGTGCAGTAATATTCGAAAGAGCCCGTGCTATATGGCAAGGTTTTAAATGTGAAATGATCCTTTAATTTAATGTTGTCTTCAGAGCGGGAGGCATATTGCTAAACTAAATCATCTGCCCATATGAAAATAAAGGTTTTTTCTTGTATTGAAGACTCATCGAATTCTAAAGGCCTGTGGTCTACTTGACAATTTCAAACTCCCGAGAGAGAAAGAGCGATGGAATTTAAGAATATGTCATTCTGATGTTCTTAGATGATCTGATAGATCCTTATCTGTATATTCTAATGCCATTTTACGTTTGTGCCTTGAAATACGTACTGTTGTTCCGTAAAGTAATGCTTAGCAGCACCTTGTTACTGCCATTGTTTTTTTAGTTGAATCCCTTGCAGTGTCTCTCGATTTTTTTTATTAGTTTTGCTTTTAATAATTACCTATCTTTCTTGTGATGAGTCATTACATGAATTAAACGTCTCATTTGTTTTAGCATATCGTATTTGATATTAAATGCGCGTCAGATCTTTTTATAATATTAATGATAAAACCATAATGATGGTCGCAATTCCAATAACTGCGCTTAAAAGGTAGCCGTGTCATTACTTAAGAGGATTTTGTAGTGTAGTTTAATCTCTCGTTTCCAGTTCAAACCAGACTCAAGCCGGCTGTAGCTCGCTCGGCTGTCCTGCCCTTCAGTGAGAGAGAGAGAGAGAGAGAGAGAGAGAGAGAGAGAGAGAGAGAGAGAGAGAGAGAGAGAGAGAAATTGTCATTTTGTTGTCTTTCTTGCACGTATCATTTCGAAACTGTTACGTATTTAATTCTTCATGAAAATTTCTTTAAAGATTATTAAGAAATGATTTCATTCGTAACTTTCCCCAAAATAAATATGGCCCCAGAGTAACAAATAAATAATTCACAGCACGTTTACCCCCACTGAGAAAACTTCCACATAATTCGTTTTATCTTGTACTATAACGAGATGATTGCATGTTTGGGCGATATTATTTCCATCTTTTCCTGCCAACATGAGTCTCCCTAGTTTAGCCAGTGCGGGTGCGGTTTGGCTACTTTCCTTTTCTTTCTATGTTTGACGCTGGATTTTTGTGTCCCCTGCTTCACTTTCTTTCTAAGTTTTCGCTCACAGGGCTCAGATAACCACACACATTGCCAGACTGCTTGAATTTTTTTTCTCTATCTCTCTCTCAAATGGCTTTTATGTCAAACTCTCTCTCTCTCTCTCTCTCTCTCTCTCTCTCTCTCTCTCTCTCTCTCTCTCTCTCATGAAAATGGCTCCTTTGTCAGACTGCTTGAACTCTCTCTCTCTCTCTCTCTCTCTCTCTCTCTCTCTCTCTCTCTCTCTCTCTCATGAAAGTGGTTCCTTTGTCAGACTGCTTGAATCTCTCTCTCTCTCTCTCTCTCTCTCTCTCTCTCTCTCTCTCTCTCTCTCTCTCTCTCTCTCTCTCCCACATACACACTTGGCAAAAATGGCCCCTTTGTCAGACTGCGTGAATTACTCTCTCTCTCTCTCTCTCTCTAACCACACAGTTCTCGAAAATGGCTTTTTTGCTAGACATTCTCTCTCTCTCTCTCTCTCTCTCTCTCTCTCTCTCTCTCTCTCTCTCTCTCTCTCTCTCGTACCAGTAGCGATGGCAACGTGAGCCACTGTGAATATTTTCCTCCCCTTTTGTCAGAAACTTCCAGCATTTCAACTCCTCATCTTGCCACGGTACAAGGAGAGCTCGTAGGAAACGAGATTTCTAATGTTTTTTTATTTTTATTTTCTGCAGTTATGGTGTCCAGTTTTTGTTAGTGTGAATATGCTGTTTCTTAATGGCTTATGTTTTAGTTTGTAATAGTTATTATTTTTTAGCTCTTCTAGTATATAAAAAATGTAGTGTGATAGAATAATTGTGAGAGC
>NC_089788.1:9955501-9988001 GCF_040412425.1 Macrobrachium rosenbergii | reverse complement strand
GTTTTTATGTTTTACATTGTCATTCGCAATTTCTCAGCTTGTCTTGTCGCTCCTAAGTATCGTTGACTGCTCGTGCATCAGCTCGTTGTTTGAAACCCAGACGGTCTCCGTTCTGTTACGAAACAGACGGGCATACAGAGACATTAATTTAGCAGCTCCGAGAGCGCACCTTCTCCATAATATGAAAACTTCGAATGGGAAACTTTTGTCCTTGATCACATATTCATTTATTCCTTCCAGATGCTTCACGCCCTTCTTGCTCCCTATATCATCATCAATGCTGATGATGGTCCCTCCCATTCTTCTCTTTCTCTTCTGGTTATTTATTCATCCTTTTGGATGCTGATTTTTTTTTTCTTCCTTTCGCTTTGGTTCCGTAAGGTTTTTTTTTTAGTTCGACATTTTTCCTTTTTATAGAAGGTGATATTTTATTTTTATTTGCTTCTAGTGTAGTGTAAATTGGAAGGACGTCGTATGGAACCAAGCATCTCTAATACATTGCAGATCCTAAGAGTCTCTCTCTCTCTCTCTCTCTCTCTCTCTCTCTCTCTCTCTCTCTCTCTCTCTCTCTCTCTCTCTCTCTCTTCTCTTAGACGCTCAAAATTTACCTTACCATATTCGTGGATCCTTATCGTTCATGAATAAATCAGAGAGGGGAATAAAGGCTAACAGGGGTTTGATAATGAGTGACGTAGACCTTATCATTTCCTGCTACGGTGAAGATGAAAGTTTAGGGAATAGGTAAGGCGGTGCCCAAAGGGTTTGGAACAAATAGGAAGTTTCTGTCTGGTCTTGAAATAAATAGGAATGTGCTGCTAGGCTATGGAATAAAGAGGAAATTGCTGAGAAGCTCTGGAATAAAGCGGAAATTGCTGCAGAGTTCTTTACTAAAGAGGAAAGTGCATGTCCAACTGGGTTTTTTTAATAGAAAGGAGTGTGCAGTATGGGTTTGAAACAAAGAGGAAGATGCAGTTAGACTCTGAAATGAAAAAAGGAAGATGCAGCAAGGCTCAAAAATGAAAAAGAAAGATGCAGCAAGGCTTTGAAAGAATGAGGAAGATGCAGGTAGCCTTTAAAATGAAAAAAAGAAGATACAGCAAGGCCCTGAAAGAATGAGGAAGATGCAGCTAGACTCTAAAATGAAAAAAGGAAGATACAGCAAGGCTCTGAAAGAATGAGGAAGATGCAACTAGACTGTAAAATGAAAAAGGAAGATACAGCAAGGGTCTAAAAGAATGAGGAAGATGCAGCTAGACTGTAAAATGAAAAAGAAAAATGCAGCAAGGCTCTGAAAGAATGAGGAAGATGCAGCTAGACTCTAAAATGAAAAAGAAAAATGCAGCAAGGCTCTGAAAGAATGAGGAAGATGCAGCTAGACTCTAAAATGAAAAAGAAAAATGCAGCAAGGCTCTGAAAGAATGAGGAAGATGCAGCTAGACTGTAAAATGAAAAAGAAAAATGCAGCAAGGCTCTGAAAGAATGAGGAAGATGCAGCTAGACTCTAAAATGAAAAAGAAAAATGCAGCAAGGCTCTGAAAGAATGAGGAAGATGCAGCTAGACTGTAAAATGAAAAAGAAAAATGCAGCAAGGCTCTGAAAGAATGAGGAAGATGCAGCTAGACTCTAAAATGAAAAAGAAAAATGCAGCAAGGCTCTGAAAGAATGAGGAAGATGCAGCGAGGCTCTAAAATGAAAAAGGAAGATAGAGCAAGGCTCTGAAAGAATGAGGAAGATGCAGCTAGACTCTAAAATGAAAAAGGAAGATACAGAAATGCTCTGAAAGAATAAGGTAGATGCAGCTAGACTGTAAAATGAAAAAGAAAGATGCAGCAAAGCTCTGAAAGAATGAGAAAGATGCAGCTAGACTCTGAAATGAAAAAGAAAGATGCAGCAAGGCTCTGAAACAATGAAAAAATGCAGCTAGACTCTAAAGTGAAAAACGAAGCTGCAGCAAGGCTCTGAAACGATGAGGAAGATGCAGCTAGACTCTTGAAATGAAAATGGAAGCTGCAGCAAGGCTCTGAAACAATGAGGAAGACGCAGCTTGACTCTGAAATGAAAAAGAAAGATGTAGCAAGGCTTTGAAAAGTAAAAAAATGCAGCTAGACTCAGAAGTGAAAAACGAAGCTGCAGCAAGGCTCTGAAACAAAAAGAAATGTGCAACTAGACTCTGAAATGGAAAAGGAAGATGCAGCAATACTCAGAGACAAAGAGGAAGATGCATCTAGATTCTGAAATGAAAAAGGAAGATGCAGCAAGGCTCTGAGACAATGAGGAAGGTGCAACTATACACTGAAATGAAAAAGGAAGATGCAGTAATGCTCTGAAACAAAGAGGAAGGTGCAGCTAGACTCTTGTAATGAAAAAGAAAGATGCAGCAAGGCTCTGAAACAAAGAGGAAGATGCACCTAGATTCTGAAATGAAAAAGGAAGATGCAGTAAGGCTCTGAAACAGTGAGGAAGGTGCAGCTAGACTAAAATGAAAAAGAAAGATGCAGCAAGGCTCTGAAACAAAGAGGAATGTGCAGCTAGACTCTGAAATGAAAAAAGGAAGCTGCAGTTCTGAAACAAAGAGAAAGGTGTAGCTAGACTGAAATGAAAAAGGAAGATGCAACAAGGCTCTGAAACAAAGAGGAAGGTGCAGCTATACTCTGAAATGAAAAAAAGAAGATGCAGCAAGGCTCTGAAACAATGAGGAAGATGCAACTAGACTGAAATGAAAAAGAAAGATGCAGCAAGGCTCTGAAACAATGAGGAAGATGCAACTAGACTCTGAAATGAAAAAGAAAGATGCAGCAAGGCTCTGAAACAATGAGGAAGATGCAGCTAGACTCTGAAATGAAAAAGAAAGATGCAGCAAAGCTCTGAAACAAAGAGGAATGTGCAGCTAGACTCTGAAATGAAAAAAGGAAGCTGCAGTTCTGAAACAAAGAGAAAGGTGCAGCTAGACTGCAATGAAAAGGGAAGATGCATCAAGGCTCTGAAACAATGAGGAAGGTGCATTTAGACTCTGAAATAAAAAAGGAAGATGCAGCAAGGCTCTGAAACAATGAGGAAGGTGCATCTAGACTCTGAAATGAAAAAGGAAGATGCAGTAAGGCTCTGAAACAAAGAGTAAGGTGCAGCTATACTCTGAAATGAAAAAGGAAGAGGCAGTAAGGCTCTGAAACAATGAGGTTGATGCAACTAGATTCTGAAATGAAAAAGGAAGATGAAGCAAGACTCTGGAACAATGAGGAAGGTGCAGCTAGACTCTGAAATGAAAAAGGAAGATGCAGCAAGGCTCTGAAACAAAGAGGTTGATGCATCTAAATTATGAAATGAAAAAAGAAGATGCAGCAAGGCTCTGAAACAATGAGGGAAGATGCAGCTATACTCTGAAATGAAAAAGGAAGATGCAGCAAGGCTCTGAAACAAATATGAAGGTGCAGCTAGACTCTTGAAATGAAAAAGGAAGATGCAGCAAGACTCTGAAACAGTGAGGAAGGCGCAGCTAGACACTGAAATGAAAAAGGAAGAGGCAGCAAGGCTCTGAAACAAAGAGGAATGTGCAGCTAGACTCTGAAATGAAAAAGGAATATGCAGCAAGGCTCTGAAACAATGAGGAAGGTGCAACTAGACTCTTGAAATGTATAAAGAGGATGCAACAAGGCTCTGAAACAAAGAGGAAGGTGCAGCTAGACTCCTGAGATGAAAAAGGAAGCTGCAGCAAGGCTCTGAAACAATGAGGTAGGTGCAGCTAGACTCTAAAATGAAAAAGAAAGATGCAGCAAGGCTCTGAAACAAAGAGGAATGTGCAGCTAGACTCTGAAATGAAAAAGGAAGATGCAGCAAGGCTCTGAAACAATGAGGAAGGTGCATCTAGACTCTTGAAATGTATAAGGAGGATGCAGCAAGGCTCTGAAACAAAGAGGAATATGCAGCTAGACTCTTGAAATAAAAAAAGAAGATGCAGCAAGGCTCTGAAACAGTGAGGAAGTTGTAGCTAGACTCTGAAATGAAAAATGATGATGCAGCAAGGCTCTGAAACAAAGAGGAATGTGCAGCTAGACTCTGAAATGAAAAAGAAAGATGCAGCAATGCTCTGAAACAACGAGGAAGATGCAGGTAGACTTTAAAATAAAAAAAAAGAAGATGTAGCAAGGCTCTGTAAAGAGGAAGATGTAGCAAGGTTGTGGAACAAATGAGAGGGAGATTCCGGGCTTTGGAATAAATTGGATCGAGCGACCTTGTTCTCGAGTAAATATAAAAGCTATGCAGGGATCTGGAATAATCACGGTGTTACAAGGCTCTGAGACAAATAGGATGCTACAAGGGCCATTTATAAAAGGAAGAGGCAAACAGACGCGAATAACCAATAGGGTTCTCCAAGGCTCTGGGGTAAATACGAAGGTGCATCAAGGCTCTGGAATAAATATGAAAAGTCATCCTGGCTCTGAAATAAATGAGAAGTGGCTTCCAGGTTTTAGCAGAAATAGAAAGGTACTGCAAAGCTTTGGAATAAGGAAGAAGGTGCAGCAAGGTTCTGGCACAAAAAGCAGAGCTTCTTGTTACCGAGTATAGAGACAGCATCTGCAAGGCTCTATAGTAAATGGGATGCTCCTTGGCTTTGGAATGAAGAGGAAGGGGCAACCAGACTGGAATAAATAGGAGGGAGCTCCAAGGTTCTGAAATAAATTCGGAAAATCATCCTGGCTGTGAAATAAATAGGAAGTTGCTTTCGGTTTTAACTGGAAATAGGGAGGTACTGCTAAGCCCAGGAATGAGAGGGTAGACGAAGCAAGGCTCTGAAATTAAGAGGACAGTTCAGTTATGCCCTATAAAAAGGCGGAAAGGTGCTGTAAGGCTGTGGAACGGATAGAAAGGCGCTGCAAGGCAATTGAATAAATAACGAATATTTTGCTCAAGGAATAACTAAGAAGGAACGTCAGTCACTGGAATAATTACCAAGATGCTGCACGGCTCTGTTATAAATAGGAGGGAGCTTCCAGGCTCTGAAATAAGTATGGGGGAGCTTCCAGGCTCTGAAATAAGTATGGGGGAGCTTCCAGGCTCTGAAATAAGTATGGGGAGCTTCCAGGCTCTGAAATAAGTATGGAGGAGCTTCCAGGCTCTGGAAGAAATAAGGAAGCACCCTCAGGACAAATAGGTAGGTGTTGCAATGGTATGGAATAAATACTTGGGTGCTGTGATGTTCTGAAATAAATAGGAAGGCGGTACAAGCCTCTGAACCCCGTAGGCGGGGTAGCACCGCCAGTGCACCTCATGCGGTGCATTGTAGGCATTACTTAAGGTTCTTTGCAGCGTGCCTTCCGCCCTAGCTGCAACACCTTTCGTCCCTTTTACTGTACCTCCATTCATATTCTCTTTCTTCCATCTTACTTTCCACCCTCTCCTAACAATTGGTTCATAGTGCAACTGCGAGGTTTTCCTCCTGTTACATCTTTCAACCTTTTTACTGTCAATTTCCGTTTCAGCGCTGAATGACCTCATTGGTCCCAGTGCATGGCCTTTGGCCTAAATCCTATATTCAATACGAGCCTCTGAAATAATTAAAATGGTGTTGCAAGAATCTGAAATAATTGTAAAGGTGTTACTAGACTCTTAAATAAATAGGAAGGGTTGACCAGGTTCTGGATTGAGCACGAAGGTGCTTTCAGATTCTGGAATAAATGGAATGGTTTTGCCAAACTCTGGAATAAATTGGGTGTCGTAAGGATCCTGAAATATATAGGAAGGTGCTTCGAAGCATTAGAATAAACATTAGGGTCCTTCCGGCATCTAGAATAAATGGGAAGCTATTACTAGGTTCTGGAACAAACAAGAAGGTGCTACTAGACTCAGGAGACTCTCTAGAATAAATAGAAAAATGTGGCTACGTTCTGGGATAAATAAGAGTGTTCTGCATGGCTCCGGAATAAGCAGGAAGGTACTTTTTAGCTTTTGAAGAAACAGGAAAGTGATGCAAGGTTCTGCAATGAATTTAAAAGGTGGTGCTAAGCTCTGGATTCGATAGGCACAGGAATTATTAGGCCAAGGGTAAACGATGTGGCATAAATAAATCACGTATCCTCAGTTTTCACATAGAACCTATAAGGGATATCAGTTGTTGTTCAAGTCTGAAAGTGGAGACTAGACTATTTGAAGGATGGAAATATTATTACTCTTCCCGGCCTACAAGAAGAGTGTATTACTCTGATTATTCTTTTGGAAAGTGATAACAAACTCAGGAAAAACAGAATTAAGGAATAGAATTCCAAAATGGTTTATACTCGAATTTGCGACTTGCACACATTATTTTCCACCCATAATTTGCGATAGGTGTTTAAAGAATAATGGAATATGTGAAACGTTTCTTCTATGAAGGAAGGTGGGGGGTGGGGGGAGGTGTGGATGGCGGGAGATAAATCTGATACCTCATTAAACAAACGGCGTGGCTCCTGGACTCTTATTTAATCTTCCAGCGATTTATTGTCTTTGAGTTCTTTGTTTCTTCGGAGGAAGGGATGCAGTGCCAAGTTCGTTTCCCCTTCGGGTTTCCCCAATTTCCCTTGTATTATTCCTCTTCATTACTGCACCTTCCTGTGATCTGATTCTTGTTCTTTGTTTGCGTTTGAGGATTTTATTCTTCCGCCTCCCCTCCTCCCCTTCCATCATCACTCCCTGGCTCTTGTTATTGTGATTTCCCCTTCTTGGTTGTGGCTTTCAATTTCCGTTATTCTTTTCTTCCATTTGTACTCTTTTATTTTTTTTCTCCCACCTTCTATTGTCATTTTCTTTTCCCATTTTTTTTTATATTTACCTGTTTTCCTGTCGGAAGGTTCCCAAGGACTACTTCCGTTTGATTCGTCGTAGCGCTGTGTCCTTTATTTGCGATCTGCATCTTTCGTTCAGATCTTCCTCGCGTGTCAAAAGAATGTCAAATTCAGAGGCCGTGAGGAAATAAAAAAAATATATATATGTGTGTGTGTTAGTGTATTTGTATCATATATATATGCAGTATATTCCTAAATGGGCACATTCTGAATTCTATTTATTTATATATTATCCTTCATACACGTCTCCTCAGGGGGTGGGATTGACATAAGAAAGTCTTTAGAAATGAGGTTGCTACCCTCATGCCCCGTTGTAATGACTAAATGAAGCTGGTATACCCAGTTGCAGATGGGCCGACTGGTGGGTGGCAGGATGGGATGAACCACGGGCCATGCGACTGCGAATCCAGTGTTCACCCCTTGGCATATATATATATATATATATATATATATATATATATATATATTATATATATATATATATATATATATATATATATATCATATTAAAAATTCAAATTCAAAAGCTTTATTTCGGACATAAATGGCCATAGACAAACAGGCACATAAACATACATAAAAAACCTTCGAACTCTAAAAGGATGAGATCGAAAATAAGTATGAGAAATGATTATGAAAGAGAGGCGAAAATTATATGAGATGCGTATTATGAAACTAAGTGATTTTCATGCTAAAAGGACCTATACATATGTAGCATATCAGAATAAAACATCGTAAAGAAACACCATATTCTTATGCAAGGAGCGCACCAAATACACCAAGCATAAATAAGGCTTTTCCAGTGTTTGAAAATAATTGAATTATACAAATAAACTGGGTGGGCAACCGTAAACACGCACACACATACACACACACACACACACACACACACACACACACACACACATATATATATATATATATATATATGTGTGTGTGTGTGTGTGTGTGTGTGTGTGTGTGTGTGTGTGTGTGTGTTTATGTGCGTGTGTGATAAGCATTGAAGTATCTGTCAGTGAATGGGTTTCATACAGCTCTCAGTTAGAAGGGGAGTAAACATCTCTTAAAATAGTGTGGAAAATGATATTTTATGGCATTTCCAGCAGCGGACACTTCTTAGTTGAGTAAAAAGTTGTGTGTCGGTTATACACTAATTCGACACTGGCCATAGCTCAGAAAATGGGAACTGAAGAATGTGTGGAATGAGAGATGTGTGTCAAGTAACTAAGAATAGTAATCGTGAAAAGAGAAGAACAGTAAATATGATATGTAAAGGCGTTTGGAGAATGGAAGTATTTGGAAGTAAAACCAAGTAACTTGGAAAAGTATGGGATGATTAAAGAACGCGGATTGTAACAGAGGAAAAGCGACTAATGGGTAAGAAGGACTGTGACAGTATATATCTGTAAAGTATAATTTACCTGAATGCTTCATGTATTGAGGCATGGAGTATCCTTCGTAATTCTGTGTTGTCTTAACTTTCCTTGAGTTAAGTACGCACTCTTACACATTCATACATCCTGATATCTGCCTCTAGATCTTCCACTGTTGCACACATAGGCAAGATAACCTCAACACAGGGATTGGAAAGAAGGTGGAAGCTATTTAGGTGATCTGATTACGTAGTAAAAGTTAGAAGAGTTTTAAAGAAAACCATCAAAGTGGATAGCCTTGGTTTTAAAACGGTCGGCTTGAGCGAAGAGGAAAGTCCAGGTGCTTTTGTGGTGGTTTGGTGACTGAGAGAATTGAGGACGATAGATCGGCTAGTTTGTGTAATTTGTTAGTTTCGGGACGAAAGATGGGAGACACCGCAATGGTTGTTTGGATGAGGCAATGAGGCAGAAGAGTTGTCTGAATGGAAGGTCTTTCATGCCCAGGAGAACTCATGAAAGATAAAATCGCTTATTGTGGTGTGGTGTAGGTAGGAAAGTCAACCCAGTTATGAACATTCTTGGTAGGTTTGTGAAGTAAGCGGCTTATTTACATATATATATATATATATATATATATATATATATATATATATATATATATATATATATATATATATATATATATATATATTTACACGCACACACATATATTGTGTGTCTTTACACATGCAAATCCATGTTAGCATAGACATTCTAACGCATGATTGTAATTTGTCAATTTAGTTTGTGAGTGGACGGAATCTAAAGTTAAAGTACAAACGAAATTGCAGTCTTTCTCTAGATTTTTCGCCAAAGATGTCCTATATTTAGACGGAAGAGGAGACAACACTCCTCTTTTGAACCGGAGAGGAGGAACTCTTTCTTAGAGACGAGCCTAAGCCGATTAAGGAGTCTCGAGCAAATAGGGATCTGTTGACATTTCATGTATATTGCACGAGGCAGCAAGAATGCCTGCTGATGAATGTTTGCCAGTGTTTGCAAAAATGTCTTACGGCGATTGTGTGTTGCGAGGGGCTTTGCTGCTGACTCGAGCTTTCCTTGTGTTCCATCGACGTTTGGCGACGTGTGTTTTTTTGCCGGTGTTGCTAAAACATCCGCTAATGATTGCGAGTCTTTCCCGGGTGACGGGGTCGTCCTCTGCATTGGGTTTGACAGCTCCGGTGACGATGACTGATGCCGTCACTTTCTCTCCTTCGATGCTCTTCCTTTTGTTCCCTTTTTGAACAGCGACAGTATTGATCGCCGGTGACTGGCTGTTACTTTAGCAAGGACGATAGTGACCATTTGCGAGCGTGTTAAGGTTGTTAAGGACATTCCGTGATGAAGGTATACTTTGATATTCAGTGGCAGGTTATGATTATGGCAGTTATAGTATGTTATATGTCAGCAGTGTTATTATTACTTTTTTTTTTTGGTAAATTACGAAATTTCTGTCGAACTATACCAATGAAAAATTAATGCGTATCATATACCTTAACTCGGTACGTGTTTGTTTGAAGAGCCTGGAGGGCTTCTAAGAGCGTGGTAGACCGGCCTGAAAAATATTTTCCCCTTTGACAGCGGAGAGTCGACTATAGGTCTGCTTATCCTTTAAAGTGACAGTGGACCAAAGCTCTCCTCATCCTTGAAGTGAGAGTGGATTATGTCTCTTTAATCTCTTACCCTTCAAACATGAATACTGAGAAAATTGTGAGTCATGGCCGAAAGTATGTTTTTATTATCAACAGACTCCCTGTAGCGAGGTAGGGACTCCAGAGAACCTCAAGCAGTGCACTGTAGGCATTACTAAAGTCTGTTTGCAACGTCATTTCGGCCCTTAGTTACTGCCACTTTTTAGCCTTTTTCTTTACACGTATTTCCGCTTCCTTTCTTCCGTCTTGCTGTCTATCGACTCCAACTCGCCCATTTCAGTCTCAAGCACTGAATGGGCGAAAGTGCCTCAGTGCTTGGCTTTATAGCTGCATTTCCATAAATCAAAGAAAATTATCAATAGACCTTGACAGATATTTATTCTTTGAGGGCTGTGGATAGGCAACGTTGCGTTTGCTTGTAGGTGGAATGAAAGGAACTTCATCCCCAAATCAGACCCCCTCCCTTCGCAAGGGTGGACCTCTTAGTTGGAACGCCGAGAAAGGAAGCTATTGAATGCAATAATGCCTTAGATATTTCTTTGGGTCACCGAGTGTTGAAAGTATGGGTAATGGCAGGTAAAGGTTAATGGTTAGGATATTTCAAGGTAAATGGTATGGGATGATGACTGAAGAGATGAGAGAGTGATTCGAAGTCGCTGGTCTGGTATAAAAGAAGTGGAGTGGGCTGTCCAGTATTAAGCGGAAGACGTGGAATTGAGCGCCGGGAGATGAAAGAAATGTGGAATAGGGTATTCTGAGGTAAAGGGGGAAAGGAAATGTGGAATAGGGTATTATGAGATAAAGGGGGAATGGAAATGTGTAATAGGGTATCCTTAGATAAAGGGAGAAGAAACTGTGGAATAGGATATTCTGAAATAAAGGGGAAAGAAAATGTGGATAGGGTATTCTGAGGTAAAGGGGAAAGAAAATGTGGATAGGGTATTCTGAAATAAAGGGGAAAGAAAATGTGGATAGGGTATTCTGAGGTAAAGGGGAAAGAAAATGTGGATAGGGTATTCTGAGATAAAGGAGAAAGAAAATGTGGATAGGATATTCTGAGATAAAGGGGAAAGAAAATGTTGAATAGGGTATTCTGAGATAAAAGGGGAAAGGAAATGTGGATAGGATATTCTGAGATAAAGGGGAAAGAAAATGTGGATAGGGTATTCTGAGATAAAGAGGAAAGAAAATGTGGAATGAGATATTCTGAAATAAAGGGGAAAGAAAATGTAGATTGGGTATTTTGAGATAAAGAGGAAAGAAAATGTGGAATAGGGTATTCTGAGATAAATGGGAAAGAAAATGTGGAATAGGGTATTCTGAGATAAATGGGGAAGAAAATGTGGAATAGGGTATTCTGAGATAAATGGGAAAGAAAACGTGGAATAGGGTATTCTGAGGTAAATGGGAAAGAAAATGTGGATAAGATATTCTGAGATAAAGGGGAAAGAAAATGTTGAATAGGGTATTCTGAGATAAATGGGGAAGAAAATGTGGAATAGGGTATTCTGAGATAAATGGGGAAGAAAATGTGGAATAGGGTATTCTGAGATAAATGGGAAAGAAAATGTGGAGTAGGGTATTCTGAGATAAATGGGAAAAAAAATGTGGAATAGGGTATTCTGAGATAAAGGGGAAAGAAAATGTTGAATAGGGTATTCTGAGATAAAAGGGGAAAGAAAATGTGGATAGGGTACTCTGAGATAAAGAGGAAAGAAAATGTGGAATAGGGTATTCTGAGATAAAGAGGAAAGAAAATGTGGAATAGGGTATTCTGAGATAAATGGGAAAGAAAATGTGGAATAGGGTATTCTGAGGTAAAGGGGAAAGAAAATGTGGATAGGGTATTCTGAGATAAAGGAGAAAGAAAATGTGGATAGGATATTCTGAGATAAAGGGGAAAGAAAATGTTGAATAGGGTATTCTGAGATAAAGGGGGAAAGGAAATGTGGATTAGGATATTCTGAAATAAAGGAGAAAGAAAATGTGGATAGGGTATTCTGAGATAAAGGGGAAAGAAAATGTGGAATAAGATACTCTAAAATAAAGGGGAAAGAAAATGTGGATAGGGTACTCTGAGATAAAGAGGAAAGAAAATGTGGAATAGGGTATTCGGAGATAAAGAGGAAAGAAAATGTGGAATAGGGTATTCGGAGATAAATGGGAAAGAAAATGTGGAATAGGGTGTTCTGAGATAAGTGGGAAAGAAAATGTGGAATAGGGTATCCTGAGATAAAGGGAAAAGATAATGTGGATATGGTTTTCTGAGATAAAGGGGAAAATAAAACGTGGAATAGGGTATTCTGAGGTAAAGGGGAAAGAAAATGTGGAATTGGGTATTCTGAGGTAAAGAGGAAAGAAAATGTGGAATAGGGCATTCTGAGATAAAGCGGAAAGAAAATATGGAATAGGGCATTCTGAGATAAAGGGGAAAGCAAATGTGGAATAGGATATTCTGAGATAAAGGAGAGATTGGAAAGAAATGTTCGCAGACAAATGGTAAATGGAAGGGAGGCGTTGAGAGACAAAAGGAAACTTGCAATGCGCGCAAAGGAAAAGGATGTTTAGAGATAAAGAAGAGTCTGGAATTGGATGCACGAGGATAAGGAGAATTAGATTCCTGGATATAATGACTACTCCGCGATAAGGAGAGACGTATAATAGCATGCTTTACGATAACAAGACCTTTCTCAACTGCATTAGTCAGTCAGGCTGTGGGAAAGGGAGAGAGAGAGAGGATATTTTTTGGTATCATCATCAGCCATTATGAAATTTTCAGACTGAAGCGCGTTACCTTAGGTACTATACTGTAACGTTATTACTTTTTTCAAGGCAAGTAAAGAGGAGTAATTGGTAAACAGTTTCGACTGATTAATAGATGAGATTTCTTCAAAATTGCCTTTTCAAGATTCAAAGACACGTGTTTAGATAAAGCTACCTTTGGTAGTGGGTATCAAAGTTACGCTGCCCTGTATGGCTGGAATTCTTGCTCTGGATTCTGCTCCATTAGAATTCTATCACACTCGTTCTTGTGAAGCAAACCCCACCTTTTACTGTAATAAGATAGGAAAGATTCGTGACGTAAGACGCTCATTGCCTCCGACAAGAAAACTGTCTCATGTTGGTCTCTTTGTTAGCAATATTGCGCAAAAAATCATGCGTGAATCTTTACGAAAATCTTAACAAAGGTGGGCCCCGCGCTTGTCAGCAGTTGATTAGATTTTGGGAGAGATCCGAATTTGGATTAGGAACCGTTTTCAAGGAGTGTTCAGCCTTGGCGGAGGTTTGTGGTGTGTCAGCACACTTGTTACTGAATAGTCTGGAGGACCATATTAGAAAATAACAGCAAGACTGAGGCTTGGAATGGCCCGAAATCTTTTGTGCTGTATCAGAATGTGAAAAATGAGAAGCTCGACGTTTAGCATTTTTTTTTTTTTTTGGCGATTTTGACAGAAAACACATTTTGCCTTTAAGGAGAAACCAAACGCAATCAGTTTCTCTTAGTTTGTTGGTAAGGATGATAATGTTAGTAATTAGACATTTTAACGGTAAGAGATATACGTTAACGTTTTAGTTATTTTTTATCGTCTGAAGCTGGCAAGTAACCCCCCCCCCCCAACCGTCAGACAGTGTTATGTAACCAGAAGGTTTTTTTATTAAATAAATAGTGCTAGAAGGTTTTTTTTAAATTAAATAAATAGTACTAGATTCGAATGGGTCTGCTTAAAAGTGAGAAAAACAATGAAAATATGCAGGTAAAAAGTAAATGATAATGATGTAGCGAGTTCCGGTCGTGGTGATAGATATATTTTTGAGATGAGGGGCAATTTGTACCCAATCTTCTCCTTGTTTTACCGGGTAACCTAGGGTTAATGGATTACACGTTTAATTATCACTAAATCTTAAACATAAAGTATTTAAAATAAGTTCAATGCAGTCGCAAAATTAATTTTTACATGTATATATATATATATATATATATATATATATATATATATATATATATATATATATATATATATATATATATATATATATATATATATATATATATATATATATATATATTCCCCTACTATATCTTCCACAAATCTCCACTCATCTCCAGCCTCCCGCCTCACAGTTATCGTCCAAGCAGTTCTGGGTCTTCCAGTTCTTCTGGTGACCACTGTCACGTACTGTTCTCCCTGGGGTTGTACGAGAAAATTTCCAAGCAATCCCCATCTCCCTTTCATCATTATCTCATCTCATCTGCATATGGAACTTCCGTAATTTCCCTTTCGGTATCGTAACTCCGTGATACCACCTGACTCCTATTATTCCTCTCGGGGCATTATTTTCCAATCGAGAAAGCCCTTGCAGTAACACAGATCGAGGTAGACTTTTGTGTTCGTATGCCATTTCAGTCTTTGATTTCCAGATCTCATCCAACCTTCCCATTGTTTGAATGCCCTCTTTTAGTCTCAGTAGATACGTATGTCGTTGTTCCTAAATATTTGGAAGATTGAAGCTCATTAATCCTTTCTCCATCTAATAGTATTCCATCCATTTGTATACACACACACATACACACACACATATATATGTATGTATGTATATATATATATGAATATATTATATATATACAGTACATATAATTGTCCTCTGTAAATACATACTTATTTCCATTAATAATTATATTTGGTAATTATATAAGTGTACGTTGGATTTAATACATTTCAGTATTATGTTCTTACAGAACGAATTCAGTTATTAACACACTGGTACGTATGCTTACGTGTCTATTTGTTTAGGCTGACACACTGTAAACAGCCACATATACAGTGGTGTTTTGAAGTGTTAGTGGCTGCACTTACGGAACTCCATCTGTCTGAAGGTCAAGAAAATAAGATATGGTAGGTAATCGGTTTATATCACCCTTTCCAAGAAAGGAGGATTAAATGGGTAGCATAGGAGGCTTAAGCACCGAAAAAAGGTTGAAGAAAGATTGATTGTTGAGAGAGAGAGAGAGAGAGAGAGAGAGAGAGAGAGAGAGAGAGAGAGAGAGAGAGAGAGAGTCTGGAAAGCGAAAGCAAATTCAAGACTGTCAAGTTTTCCGGTGGCAGATTTTTCCTTCCTCGGAAATATATTCTCAAAATGTAAGCGTCTGTTGGCTTAGAGAAAAAAATAAAATTGCCAAGGTGTCACTTTAAGTGAGGAGGAGAAAAAAGAAGCAGATGAGAAATATGAAGTAAATTTTTAGAAAAAGAGAAGGAAATGATAAAAGACTTATGGAAGGGATTTAGTGGGCGAAAATAGTCTCGGAATTTAACGTGAAATAAGGGCTGGAGGAAAGGAGAATTAGTGGTAGAGTAGACAAAAAAAAAAAAAAAGGTCAGGAGGAAAGGCGAATTAGTGTTAGAATATGGAAAAAATAAGGGCTGGAGGAAGGGAGAATTAGTGTTAGGAGTAAGGAAAAAAATAAGGTATAGAGGGAAGGTGAATTACCGTTAGAGTATGAAAAAATAAGAGCTGGAGAAAGGGAGAATTGGTGTTAGAAGTAAGGACGAAAATAAGGGCTAGAGGAAAGGATAATTAGTGTTAGAGTAAGGAAGAAAATAAAGGCTGTAGGAAAGGAGAACTAGTGTAGAGTAGACGGGAAAAAATGAGGTTTGGAGGAAAGGTGAATTAGTGGTACAGTAAGAAAAAAATAAGAGACGGAGGAAAGGAGAATTATTGTTAGAGTAAGGAGGAAAATAAGGGCTGGAGGAAAGGAGAATTAGTGTCAGAGTAGGCAAAAAAAAAAAATAAGGGCTAGAGGAAAGAAGAATTAGTGTCAGAGTAGGCAAGAAAAAAAAAAGGTAGGCAAGAGAAAAAAAAGGTCAGGAGGAAAGGAGAATTAGTGTTAGAGCATGAAAAAGGACTGGAGGAAAGGAGAATTAGCGTTAGGAGTAAGGAAAAAAATAAGGTATGGAGGGAAGGTGAATCAGTGTTAGAGTATGAAAAAATAAGGGCTGGAGGAAGGGAGAATTAGTGTTAGGAGCAAGGACGAAAATAAGGGCTGGAGGAGAGGATAATTAGTGTTAGAGTAAGGAAGAAAATAAAGGCTGTAGGAAAGGAGAACTAGCATTAGAGTAGGCGGAAAAAAATGAGGTTTGGAGTAAAGGTGAATTAGTGTTACAGTAAGAAAAAAATAAGGGCAGAGGAAAGGAGAATTATTGTTAGAGTAAGGAAGAAAATAAGGGCTGGAGGAAAGGAGAATTAGTGTTAGAGCATGAAAAAATAAGGACTGGAGGAAGGGAGAATTAGTGTTAGGAGTAAGGAAAAAAAATAAGGTATGGAGGGAAGGTGAATTAGTGTTAGAGTATGAAAAAATAAGGGCTGGAGGAAGGGAGAATTAGTGTTAGAGTAAGGAAGAAAATAAAGGCTGTAGGAAAGGAGAACTAGTGTTAGAGTAGGCAGGGAAAAATGAGGTTTGGAGGAAAGGTGAATTAGTGTTACAGTAAAAAAAAAAATAAGGGGCGCAGGAAAGGAGAATTATGTTAGAGTAAGGAAGAAAATAAGGACTGGAGGAAAGGAGAATTAGTGTCAGAGTAGGCAAAAAAAAAAAGGACTGGAGGAAAGGAGAATTAGTGTCAGAGTAGGCAAGAAAAAAATAAGGGATGGAGGAAAGAATTAGTGTTAGAGCAGGGGTTTTCAACCTGGGGTACGCGTACCAAGGGTCAGTTAGGGGGTACGCTCTCCCCACGGGTGACAGGGTTAGGGTCCTGGCCGCCCACTGACTGCATAGCCACAGGTAAATAATTATCAACAATTTTCTTTATTTTTATGGAATTCTTTGTGTTTACAATATTGTTGGTTATGTCAGGAGAGTTGTGTACTTACTTCCCTTCAGTACAGTACTTGCAAATGTACACAGTGAAATGTTTTTCGGCGTTTGTTTTGTTTTCTACTTTATACAAAGTGATGGGGGTACATTATTGACAGTAGAAATACCCAAAATGGTACGTGGGGAGAAAAAGGTTGAAAACCCCTGTGTTAGAGTATGAATGAGCGAAGAGAATCGGAAAAATGAATTTGGTAATATTGGAAGACGGAGATGGAGACCAGGAAGCTACTGGTCAGATGGTGCGGAAGAGTCGTTGAAATTGAGGGCCCTTTTTAACAAAAAACCTGAAAAATGAGTTGTTGGGAGTATATAATGAGCTCAACGTGCTGTTCATGAGTTATGTGTAGGATTATGAAGTTGCTCATGCATAATGTTTTGTCTTCCATTCATCTGTTAAGAAAAAAAAGCGTGAGTGACTTTGCCTCTTTATACATACACTATATATATATATATATATATATATATATATATATATATATATATATATATATATATATATATATATATATATATATTATATATATCACAGATAGTAAGCCACAAGTCTAATGTCGAATTCACTATACCTTGGGAGTAATTTGAATCAAAAGGTAATTGTAATTGGTAAGTGCTTCTGTGCAGCAAAGGATTCGAACCGTGTCCTGGTTTAGAAACAACGTTAGACAGTGACTTTAGCCACCCGGCTAAAGGTATAAGAAATTAAATGCAAATGTATACATATAGGTATGTATGTTTGCGTGCATGTATGTGTGTGTGCGCGCGCGCAAAAGCCTTAATTTTCAACTAATTTCTTTTCCTAAGAAATATGTTACCATTTATCTTTGCGCGTCCAAGTTTCTGGACTTGGCTTTGCTTCCCTCGACTCATTTTATCTTTTTACGTCGAAGAAAGGGGACGAAATTCACGAGTCTTTTTCCTTTGTATATTTCCCCTTGATGTCGTTTTATCTCTTTCCTGCGAGGTTGTTGCAAGTTGATGTGGTGCTTAGACAAAAGGTGATGCATTTAAAAAGGTCCCCAATTGAAGAGTGATCTATTTGATACAGAATCCTTTGAGTGTGGAATTCGATGTCTGAGACCCTGGTCGATATCTGATTGACCATCTTTTTATAGGCGCTATCTTCATCTCACGGTGTCGAACTAATCCCTGACGGTATAATTTTGCCTTTGGGAATTCGAATTCCATAAACTTTTTACAGCGAGACTTCGAATTCCTTAAACCTTTATACCTTCAGTAATTCGAATTTGGATCCCCCCGGTATTCAAATTCCATAACCTCTTACACCTAAACGAATTCAAATTCCACAACCTCTTTGACCTCAATGAATTCAAATCCATGCCCTCTTTAAATTCATGAATTCAAATCCATGGCCTCTTTAAATTCATCAATTCAAATTCCATTACCTCTTTGACCAACAAGAATTCATGAATTCAAATTCCATTACCTTTTTTTATCTAAAAGAATTTAAATTCCGTAACGTATTGTAAATACCCTCGGGAATTACATTTCTATAACTTTTAGATTCAGAAATATTAATTCCATAACCTAGATATCTCCAGGAATTCGAATTCCATAACTTAGATATCTTCAGGAATTCGAATTCTATAACTTAGGTATCTTCAGGAATTCGAATTCCATAATCTAGATATCTTCAGGAATTCGAATTCCATAATCTAGATACCTTCAGGAATTCGAATGCCATAAAGTCTGTTACCTTTAGGAGTGTGAAGTTCCATAACACCTTGTATCTGAGGAGTTTGAATTTCATGACTTACCTTCCGGAATCATAGTTTCTAACTGGGATACGTCCAGGACTTAGAAATTCGAATTAATTAGCCTTAACTCTAACCACGAGGAATTTGAATACAATAACCACTTTTGCTTTGAGGAATTCGGATTCCATAACTTCTCTCACCTTGAGGAAATTCCATAACCTCATATGCTTACAGGGATTCGAGTTCTATAACATTTTTTTATTTTGAAAAATTTGAATCTAATAACCTCAGATACCTTGAGGAATTCGAATCCCCCAGCCTTTAACCTTGAGGAATTCGAATCCCCTAACCTTTAATCTTGAGGAATTCGAATCCCCTAACCTGTAACCCCGTGAGGAATTCGAATCCTTTAACCTTGAGGCATTCGAATCCCCTAACCTTTAACCTTGAGGCATTCGAATCCTCTAACCTGTAAACTTGAGGAATTCGAATCCCCCTAACCATTAACCTTAGGGAATTCGAATCCCCCTAACCTTTAACCTTAGGGAATTCGAATCCTCTAACCTTTAAATTTGAGGAATTCGAATCCTCTAGCCTTTAACCTTGGGGAATTCGAAACCTCTAACCTTTAACCTTGAAGAATTCGAATCCTATAACCCTTAACCTTGAGGAATTCGAATCCTCTAACCTTTAACCCTGAAGAATTCGAATCCTATAACCTTTAACCTTGAGGAATTCGAATCCTGTAACCTTTAACCTTGAGGAATTCGAATCCCCTAACCTTTAACCTTGAGGAATTCAAACCCCCTAACCTTTAGCCTTGAGGAATTCGAATCCTCTAACCTTTAACCTTGATGAATTGAAATCCACTAACCTTAACCTTGAGGAATTCGAATCCCCTAACCTTTAACTTTGAGGAATTTAAATTCTCTAACCTGTAACCTTGACGAATTCGAATCCCCTAGCCTTTAACCTTGTGGAATTCGAATCCCCTAACCTATAAGCTTGAGGGATTCGAACCCCCCAACCTTTAACCTTGAGGAATTCGGATCCTCTAACCTATTAACCTTGAGGAATTCGAATACCCTAACCTTTAACCTTGAGGAATTCGAATCCTCTAACCTTTAACCTTGAGGAATTCGAATCCCCTAATCTTTAGCCTTGAAGAATTCGAATTCCCTATCCTTTGACCTCGAGGAATTCGAATCCCCAAACCTCTAACTTTGAGGAATTCGAATCCTCCAACCTTTAACCTTAAGGAATTCGAGTCCCGTAACCTTTAATCTTGAGGAATTCGCATCCCCTGACCTGTAACCTTGAGGAATTTAAATCCCCTAACCTTTAACCTTGAGGAATTCGAATCCCCTAACCTTTAACCTCGAGGAATTCGAATCCCCTAAGCTTTAATCTTGAGGAATTCGAATCCCTAACCTTTAACCTCGAGGAATTCGAATCCCCTAACCTTTAACCTAGAGGAATTCGAATCCCATAACCTTTAACCTCGAGGAATTCGAATCCCCTAACCTTTAGCCTTGAGGAATTCGAATTTTAATAACTTCATACTTTCAGAAATTCGAATTTCGTAATCTTATGCCTCGAGGAATTTGAATTCCATAACACCTTTTACCTTGAGGAATGCAAATTCCATATCTTTTTCTACTATCAGGAATTCGAATTCCATAACTTCTTTTTCTTTGAGGAAATTCCATATCTTTTTCTGCTTTCAGGAATTCCAATTCCATAACTTTTTTTTACCTCGAGGAATGCAAATTCCACATCTTTTCTACTTTCAGGAATTCGAACCCCATAACTTCTTTTTCTTCCAGAAATTAGAGTTCTGTTACCTCTTTTTACTTTTAGGAATTCGAATTCGGCCACTTTTTAATTTCATAAATATGAATTCCAAAATTCCTCAAGGAATTAGAATCCTAGAATACTTTTTACCTTGAGGAATGCGATTCCTTAACCTCTTATACTTCCAGGAGTTTGAATTTCAAATTCCTGTTTACCCTTAGGAATTCGAATTCCTAAATTGCTCATAAATTCAGGAATTCGAATTCTGCAGTCTAAATATCCCCAGGAAAACCATTCGGAATTTTAAGTCAGTCTATTTCCAAAACATCTTTTGAATTTAAGAATAATAATTCCATAGCCTAAATAATTTCAGAGATTAGATATTCATAAAATCTTATACCCTCAGCAGCAATCAGGAATTAGAATTTGAATTCCATAACATATATATCTTCAGGAATTGGAACTCCAGATGTCATAACCTTTTTAATCCTCAGGGATTTGACTTCCACGACATCTTATACTTTATTCTTTAACCTCTGCTGCCTCGAGGAACTCGAATTCTTTTAGCCAGTTGTACCTTAAGGAATTCTTATTCCGTAACCTCTTTTACTGTGAGGAACTGGAATTCTAATTGTATCAGTTAATATATCTAGAAGGGTGAAAGTTCTATAAACCTTTTTACTTAAGGAATTAGTTCATTGAACTTTACTTTGGAGGAATTCAAATTCTATAACACCTTTTACCCTGAGGAATTAAAGTTCCACAACCTCTCTTACTTTTAGGAATTTAAATTCCATAACCTCTTTTAACCCAAGGAGTGAGAATTTTTCATCCTCTTTAACTTTGTGGAATTTGAATTCTGCAACTTTTTGTACCTCCCTAAATTTGAAATATATAGCATCATTTACCTTCTGAAATTAGAGTTCCATAACATCTTTTGTGTTTTAGTCTTTTGAATTCCACAGCCCCTTTTACCTTTAGTGATTCGAATACCGTAACGTCTTTTATCATGAGGCATACGAGTTCCATCGCCTCTTCGAATTCCATAATCTATTTTATGCTCAGTATAATTAGAATTCCATTACTTCTTTCACCATAAGGAATTCTAATTACGTAACCTCTTTTTACCTTTAGGAGCGCGCATTCCGTAACCTCTAATACTTGAGTTATTCCTGTTGAGTTTCAGGTACAGTCCAGGTACAGTCGTTTGCACTGTATGTATAATGCCATTTTTGTTATTTAGTAGGTTTTGCATTACATTTTACAGTTTCCCTGTCGTAACAAGCAGTTGCCCCAACCTTAATAGAGTGCAAAATAATACAATGACTATTGTGTACTAGAAGAGATTTATAGGGTAGATTCAAGTAATGCCTTATCTCCAGGTACTCTATAAATATGTAGTTAAGTGTGTAAAATTGAAATTACTGTATCTCAACTTTTTAAAGAAGCAGAGCGCAGAACAATATTGCGTCATCAGGTCTTTTGTGTACCATGAATTATCGTTCATTTTAGTCGGCATACATCGACTTTATTTAGCTTGTTGGTAAGCAGAAGGATACCCAATATTATTTTTTTTATACTGACCTTTTGTCTTTTGGGAACTTACTTGCTAACGTAAATTCTTCTCGCTAATTCCATCAGAATTAGTGTGCATTATGTATAATAACCTTAATTACGCTGTCAGTTTTTATTATGGTGATAAAACGTAATAAAACTACGGTAATAGACGTTATTCGATGGATATCGGACACGACTTTATTAGAGATATTCCTGGGATTTTTTTTAATAAATTTGCGAAAGTAATTTACTTATTTTTATTCAGGACGTATGAAGGAAATAAAAAACAAACATCGTAAAGGGGAAACTAAGTCAGTAGGTAAGATACACAAAAAAGGTTGTACAAGAGATAAAAGTATATAAGATACTGCACACTCTTGTATTGTCTTTCTGGGGAAGTGGTAATTAAGCTCTTATCGTAGACTGCGATCGTTTTTGTTTTTAAGGCTGGTAAACGTTTCATGGTTCGCATTTATAATAATAATAATAATAATAATAATAATAATAATAATAATAATAATTATTATTATTATTATTATTATTATTATTATTATTATTACTTCTACTACTACTGTATTATTATTATTATTATTATTATTATTATTATTATTATTATTATTATTATTATTATTATTATCATCCGATACTGTGCGGCTTGAAGGAAACCCGATAATGATAATGCCCGGAGGAGATGCGCAACAGTGCCGAATATTTTCCAGTTTATGACTTTTACAAAAAATATTCAAACTCCTCTGAGTTTGTGACGTGAACTCAGTGAAGTTTGAAGCAATGTTTTTCTGGTGCTAGTATTATGCTGGGAAATGTTTCCAACCACTCTTGATTTCATAATGTGAACTCCGTAAAGTTTCCATCCTTGTTTTTGGTGATGGTATATCTTTAGGAAAATGTATCATTGTCTTACAAACTCATGGAGTGAAACTGTTTTTGATGATGGTGCCAAACAAGAAAATGTTGCTGTTTCCTGATGAACTTATCAGTTAAGAAGTGTTTTTTATTGTAGTACTGTAGACCGCAAAATAATTAATATTTTGTTATAACCTTAGAGGAATTAGAAACGTTTATGGCGATCCTAATTAACGAGTGAATGTTTGACACTTGGACGACTTCAGAACGTTGAATTTATTTACGCACGTAAATGTTTGGCACTGTGAGCATGATGGAGTCAGAAGCATTGTTATCAGTGATGCAATGCTCAAGAAAATATACAACATCGTCTCAAAAGAATTTAAGTCAGAAATCAGAAACGTATTTGATGACGGGAGTTAACAAGTAAATAAATAACATATGAACCTAGAGGAGCAGAAACATTGTTTTTCGTGATGGTAATAAAAGGAAAAATTTGAGTCATTGTCGATCCTCACGTGCCATTTTTTTATGTTAATCGTCATCATCATCTATATTATTAGCTTGAGATATCTGTAATATTTTCATACCTTCATGAAAAAGTTCGGTAACAACTGGCGCTCCCGAAGCTGGAGCCGCGACCCCACTCGAAATCCTCTTTCAGTTCAATAAATACACTCCTCCCTCGCTGTCATCGCCTCCTTACTCAGCGTCAGTCAACACCACCAAAACAGCCTTTACTTTTTTTATTTTACTTTTTTTATCACTCCCTTTCTTCACAGCCTTCGAGCTCCACTTGCTACGGGGCCAGTGAACCGAAACTCGACTTTCTTGCCTGATTGGACGAATAACGAAACATGAAAGGTTGTAAACAACGCGGAAGTTTTCACGTGGGTTTGTTTTCGTCTTCGTCTTTCACGTCATAATTACACGTGTCGTATTGGTCTCCTGATTGTGGGAAACTGTTGATCAACCTTCAGGACAAACCGGAGCAGCTTTGTGAGGTCCCGTAAAGGGGGGCGGGGGGAGGTAGTGTCATCATTTCACCTCACGCTGTGCAACTGTAGGCATTGCTAAGATTCTTTGCAGCGTTCCTTCGGCCCCTAGCTGCAACCCCTTTATTCCTTGTACCTTACCTTCATTCATATTCTCTTTCTTCCATCTTGGATTCCACCCTCTCCTAACATTTGTTTCATAATACAACTGAGAGGTTTTCCTCCTGTTACGCCTTTAAAACCTTCTTTACCCTTAATTTCCCTTTCAGCGCTGAATGACCTCATAGGTCCCAGCGCTTGGCCTTTGGCCCAGATTTTATGTTCCAAATCATGTTACACTTTCTTGTACCATTAATCTGATGGACATTTATTGGGCATAATCCTCTTATAATTGTAAGGTTCCTGAGAAATTGTTCACAAGTCAAAATATAATTAGATATTTGTCCTTAGTGTTATCTTCTACTCCAAACCTCCTTCCTCAGTGCACTTGAAATATATGTATATGTATATATGTTACAGGCAGACAGCGAAACCAGGCATTTCGCGAACTGCCTGCAACTTAAGAGGGGCAATACTGTTGAAAAGAGCAAGGGGATCTTTCTTCGTTATTGCTGATGAAATTCAATGTTAAAGTTGTCTGATTCTGAAGTTTTATGTTGGTGTTTATTCAGTTCAAGGATGGAGAATATTGATTTTATTCATAAATTTATAACGCAATGTCACTTACTTACTAGTTTATACCATCACTAGTAACGATGTTTATAACTCCTTTAGCCTCATAAAACAATGGCGATAATTTCCACGCGAGATGTTTCTCAACCATTTTCATTCTGGGCTGGCGAAAACGGGTTATTATTATTATTGATGATGATGAGAGGATAATCTGCGTAATATCCGTAGCAGGATTTTTGTTTTTTATTCGTTTTGATATTTAAAGCGTAAACATCACAACAACAGCCAACTGTTTTTCTTCTCCATTACAATTGTGTTCGGCTTTTGAAGTCATGGATCGTTTTGATAATGACGTGCTTGGACTATCTAGAAACTGTGTTTATTTGGGTTAATTTTTATAGGCATTTCGATTTCTCCGGCCTTAATGTCAGCGGTCATTTACCCTGTTACTGGTCGAGGCTTCTCCGTCTTAAAGGCCATTGATGTTTATTAAGTCAGTGATGCTTACCGTATTTATAACGTGACGCTGGTCACTCCCTATATTTTGTATGTTTTTTATTTTTTTTTTTTTCGCGCCGTTCTCTGTGATGAGTTACTTCTGTCATCTCCCCATTTACCCATATATATTCTCTCTCTCTCTCTCTCTCTCTCAATATACAGTATATGTATATATATACATATATATGTATATATATTACATATATGTATTTATATTTTATATATTTCTAAATATATATTATATACACACACACACACACACACATATATATATATATATATATATATATATATATATATATATATATATATATATACATATACAGATAATATAATTGTAATCAGGGAAGTGCGGACTTCTAGAAAGTCGAATGCTTAGTATAAGCAGGAGGACGAAAAGGAGGTGCTTCACGTCTCAAATTCATTTCCTGCCAGCGTTTCGAAGCATGGCTATTAATTTTGTATCTTAGCCCTGATGTCGAAGCCATGCTTGGAAACGTTGGCAGGAAATAAATTTGAGACGTCCTACTGTGTATATTTTATATGTATGGTCTTTGTTAACTGTTTCAGGTTTTAGTTTTCTGTAAAAGAAAACTATTGAGATGGCTGTTTGTCTGTCCGTCCGCACTTTTTCTGTCCGCCGTCGGATCTTAAACACTACTGAGGCTAGAGGGCTGCAAATTGGTATGTTGATCATCTACCCTCCAATCATCAACAATACCAAATTGCAGCCCTCTAACCTCAGTAGTTTTTATTTTACTTAAGATTAAAGTTAGCCATAATCGTACGTTTGGCACCGCTATAGGTGCCAACAACACAGGTCACCACCGGACCGTGGCTGAAAGTTTCATGGGCCGCGGCTGAGATTTTCATGGGCCGTGGCTGAGGGCTTCATACAGCATTATACGCTGTACAGAAAACTCGATTGCGCCGAAGAAACTTCGTCGCATTTTTTACTTGTTTCTTATTTTAAAACAGCTAAACTTTGGCCGAAGTCAGTCACTCATATTAATATATTTACATCCCGGAAATATTTGGTATTTGCTTATTTACTTAAATCTGAGCTACGAAGGTGTTTTTCCATTACTGTTTCTGAAGTGGAGCGTCTGAAATATAGTCGGAAGACCAGAGCAGCTTTTTTTTTTTTTGTAAACTTTTCGTGGCATTATTTATGGGGACTCATAACTCATAACTCATAACTGCATCAGGAGGAAAAAAAATGAGACGATTATAATACCGTAAATCATAAATCGAGGCCGTAATGTTTTAACTGTAAGATAAATGACCGAAAACTTATAACGTTCTTTGTTTCTTCCTCTATTCCTTTATTTGGTATTGATCGAATATACTTGTAAGGTTGCTGTGTCGTTTTTCGTAATTTGCTTGTCGTCTCTATTGTTACTTTATCATGTATATTTCTTTTTCACCTGAAAGTGAAAATCACATGTTTTGTTAATTCCTATTTTGCGCAGTATTCCCTTTTTCTTGGGCATCCTTTCATTCATTTTTTTTATAATTTTCTGTGCAAATTGGACGTTTATTCTTCTGCTGGGTATTATTTGTTAAAAAAAATGCAATGTTAAACTTGCAGGACTGGCGCCAATTACTGCAGTCATTAGAGCTCGTTAATGCCAAGCCCATTATTACACCTGTTGACTTATTCATGCGAAATAATTATATTGGACTTTTCCTTTTTTTTTTTTTTTTTACTTCTTTTCTGACCTTTTGTCTTGTTTCGCCGTAGGTTTGTTAGTGATTGGTTACTATTAATTCTTTTACGTAATTTACTAAACACGAGAGAACAATTAGCGATATTTAAAAGAGATTGATGTAGTGACATGTCAAAGTATTCCTAAAAAAGTTATTTTTTAATGCACTGAATAAATGTCTGTAAAAGTACTGCACCAGAAGAGAGAGAGAGAGAGAGAGAGAGAGAGAGAGAGAGAGAGAGAGAGAGAGAGAGAGAGAGAGAATGTTAAAAACAGCTGCCCAAGCAATCACAAATTATCTTTCAAACACGAAAGCTTTAACTGTTTGGTATAATTGCAGTAAATTGACAGTCATTCATCTGCAGGTATGCATATACATGAATGGTTTTATGTTGTACATTTATGACTGTATGGCGAATTTGTATCACTTGAATTTAACTCTATGGAAGTCAGTGATGTGACAACAAAAAGGGCGGTGATAGTAATAAAAGCAGCAGCCATATAAAACCAATAAATTGCTATTGCGGGAAAGATGTTTTTCGTGTATATATATATATATATTATATATATATATACATTTAGTACGTTTATGAAACGGTATGTGAAAACACCCCTCTGTGTGTGTGTAAATAAATAAATATATATATATATATATATATATATATATATATATATATATATATATATATATATAATAAGTGTATATATTTTATATATATGTCTGTATATATGTGTTTGTGTGTGTTTAGTGTAGCTTGTATACATCTACTGTATCTGTAGCATATATCAGCCTTGGTTTAAATAATCCTATCTTCAATTTTCCCTTTTCAGTGACGTCAATGCTGAGAGTGATATGGGTTAAAGATTTTGCATATGGGGACCACTAGTTTACAAATTGCCCTGCACTCTAGTGTGTACATTTCGTCAAGTGACGCATTTTACAACACCTGAACTCGAAGCCTGAACCCCTGTAAAATTTAACATCGCCGAGACCTTTTGCTATTGGGTAAAATAATAAAGAAATGATTTCCGTTTCTCGAACGACAAAAGCGAATGAAATAACGGATTTAGTCTGTATGCTATATTCTAGGCAGAGAAATGAAACGCCCTAAAAAATGTACATTTCTGTACACATTCGTGCATACCTCACGGAATAAATGCTGTTTATTTATGTAACGTTTAACTGCACTTGAATGTTTTTCGGTGTCCGTCAGGGAAACATCCCCTGCTGTTGGTTTGCTGATAGGCAAACAGGTGGCAGGGAAAAAATCTCGGTATTAAATTCGGGGGGTGAGTTAGATTTGATTTCTCTGGTTAGGTTACTAGAATATATGAATTTCAGATCGCCAGATTTATTCATTCGCGAACTTTATTCATTTTTCATGGGGTTGGGGGTGGGACAGGCTTTCGGCTTCTATATTTTCTTCATCTCTTTACTCGTGTTTTTATTATTTATTATTATTAGTTTTCGTCGTTGTTCGCGAACTTTATTCATTATTCATGGAAAGTGAGATGGGAGGGGGTTGGGGGTGGGACAGTCCTTCGGCTTCTATTTCTTATTCATCTCTTTGTTCTTGTGATTATTATTTATTATTTTTAGTTTTCATCGTTATTCTCGAACTATTCATTTTTCATGGAAAGTGAAAGGGGAGGGGGCTGGGGGACAAGCCTTCCGCTTCTATTCCTTCGTCATCTCTTTGTTCGTGTTTTTATTATTTATTATTATTATTAATTCTCATCGTTATTCGTAGAGTGAAGAGTCCCGTTTTTAAAAGGTTATTGTTTTCTGTTCTCTTATCTTGGTCAAATTACACGGTCAGAGATCCCTGACGGACCTTATTGTATAACTGTATTGGTGATCTTGGCTTAACTTTTCAAGGTCGTGGCTGTACTCTTATGTCAATTTGTCAATCAAGTCAGTTTTTTTCTATATGTGATATATAGACGAAATTTTTAAAAATTTATAAGTTGGAGCATTGCCGTCCCAAATATAAGACATAATAGAGAACATTTTAAAGGAATTTGCCACATTTGAGCTCTGACCAAGTTACTTTCATACTGCTTACTAGCATACTACATGTAAGGAAGTGATGAATGAAACTTAGTACCGTAAGGCGATCGTTGTTACACAGTGGAAAATAAACGCATAAATACACATTGCCTTTTATTTATTGTGTTGATGATGATTATTATTATCATTATTATTACTACTACTATTAAGAGTGTCTGTAGAGTAACATACTTGAATTATTTTAATATATGTTTATAACACATTACACACCTGGTATTAGTTTTGATGTGGACTTGTTTTTGTACTTATATAGGCATATTAAGCAAACACCAGTTATCGAACAG
The DNA here is from genome assembly GCF_040412425.1 of Macrobrachium rosenbergii. NCBI lineage: Eukaryota > Metazoa > Arthropoda > Malacostraca > Decapoda > Palaemonidae > Macrobrachium > Macrobrachium rosenbergii. The sequence continues at coordinate 9,959,095 of NC_089788.1, read as the reverse complement.
GAACGTATGGATGTAGATTACAATCCGTAGGCCATCTCCTCAGCAGGGTGAAGGCAGATGCTTAACCAGCTTACAAGTATTGCGTGGTTTGTGTGTGTGTGTGTGTGTGTGTCTTTGAACATGGATAGTGTTCTGAACGGTTTCATTAAGTGGTCAGACTACATTCCAGGAAATGTCGCACCCACAACGGTGTTCCCGGAACTGAGTGAACATTGACCTTCTTATTGTTGGTTTAAGAAGTTGTTAACTTGATACCTGAATATGTGTAGTCATGTAATTTTAATATCCGCAGAGAACTCTCAGATCTTGCTCTTTCCTTCTAATTCTGTATGCGCTTTCCGGTGAAGGCTTGAATCGGAAATTGAGTAGGAAATGGAGAAGGTAAAAGGTCATTGTGACTACGAATAATAATTGTCTAGCTCTGTTACTTTTATTTCTCCGTTAAGGTCTGTACATAATATTTTATTTTTTTACCTAGTTAGGCACAACCATTAATACGGCTTTTATATATTCAGGATGTATTAGTAGTAGGTAGATAATTATGGCCGTCGACGCCCTTTAATGGTGAACATATCTTGTTTTATTTGGAAATGGAACATGTTTCCTCTAAACATGTTAGAAAAGTCCTCAGTTTTTTTTTCTTCTTATAGAGGCATTGAGAAGGCGACATCTAGGCTACATTGAGAAATGGGAAACAAACAGTGAAATATTGTAACTACAGTAGTTCCACCCAGAGGATCCCGGATTTTTTATTTTTTCGCAAGTTTCTCAGTAAAATGCGTTGTCACATTTATTATTATTATTATTATTATTATTATTATTATTATTATTATTATTATTATTATTATTATTATTATTATTATTACGACGTTGCGCCTCTTGCTAGACTCTGTACTGCTTCTGGGCAGCTATTCTTCGTCGGTCGAAGCTACTAATTATCGTTGCTTCATGAATGGAAGTCTTCAACTATATTATTGTCTTCAGTTAATTGCTTGCAAAAATAATCTGTAAGTAGATGGATTTTATCTTCGATTGTTTTAAATATATATATATATATATATATATATATATATATATATATATATATATATATATATATATATACTGTATATATATACACATACTGTATATATATATACATATATATATGTATGTATATATAGGTGTGTATGTGTGTGTTTGTGTCTAATCATCGCTTCTGACGCCGTGGAATGCAAAAGACCTTTGTGAAATTCAGTCGCTTTCCTGTGCTCTGTCTTCCGCAAATCTCCACTCGTCTCCAGCACATACACATATACGTATGTGTTTGCGTGTGTGTGTGTATTATATAGACAAATCCAAACTCACTAACGCACTGAAACACGCCCTATAAGCATTCCATAGCTGTCTATAAATGCGTCCTCTCCTAAAAACCATAACACAGTTGATGAGCGTCGAACTACTCTAGTAGAAAGACTACATAAAGTCAATAAACACGAAAGCATCTGGTTATAATAAAAAGGCAGCCTTGTGCAATGAATAAAGAGCATTATTTGAGATGACCTTCCTCTCCAAGTATTCTTGATAGGGGACAGTATCTCCTTACCCAGCACACTGAGGGAGGAAACCCCTCCTTGTGTCTCCAAGGGTAGGTCACTCGAAGTCAAGGAGATTAAGATGTCAGATCAAAATATGTTGGGGTTGCTTGCCCATTAAACAGGATTAGGTTTAAAGGGGTAAGAAGTATTTGCCAATGTCCGACTTCTAATTTTGGATGCAGAGCGCAATACTAATGCTCTCTCTCTCTCTCTCTCTCTCTCTCTCTCTCTCTCTCTCTCTCTCTCTCTCTCTCACATAGACACATATATACTGTATATGTATATATAAATTATATTTACATACATTATATATATATATATATATATATATATATATATATATATATATATATATATATATGTGTATATATATATATATATATGTGTGTGTGTGTGTGTGTGTTTGTGTTTATATATATATATATATATATATATATATATATATATATATATATATATATATATATATGTATATTACTGTATATTACACTTGTATATGCATACATTATATATGTATGTGCGTATATATATACAGTATATACACAAACGCATATGTATATTTATATGTGTGTGTATACACACATATATGTATATGTATATATATATGCACATACGGAAAGTCGATAAAGTTGTATTAGAGGACGTCACTTCCAAGAAAACCATCGCTGGAGCCACAGTAGCAGCGATTACAATACCTATTTTTAAATGATACTCTGTCTTACCTTCTTCACTTCCGTGCCGGTGTAAGATAACCTTGTCATTATAAGCCCAAGATCATGTCAGGTGAAGGCCACGGTACCGAGGCTATGGCTTTGTCTTGTGCCAGCCCTATGAGGGCTGAGGGTCAGCTCAGTGGTCTGGTTAAACTATTTTAATAATCATAATAATGGCTTTGTCCAAGATTAAAGAATAAATGCTCTGAATTTGACTGTTCTTCCCCTGGAAGAGCAGCTTCCTTGGCTGAAGAGTCTCTTCAGCCCTATAATTACGAGAACGTAAGGTGTAGTATCAGAGTTGCCAGAGGGATCCAACACCAGATTGTTTGGTCGGTCCTTGAATGATCTTGCCTTCTTTACTGGTAGTATCTTGACTGTGTCAGTCCAATGTGGTATTCCCATGTCCGGTCTTCCTCTCAAAAAAATAAATATAACTTCAGTATTTCATAAAATTCAATTGCTTTAGAGTTTGATTCAGTAATCAAGCCAAGATGCAACGCATTGCTATCCTAATGCAATTCTCCTTGTGTTTTAATAATTTACTTACATTTTTATCGCTATTTATTCATTTGTTAACGTATTTTTCTTTTCGAAAACCTGACCTCCTCTTTCTTTATTTCCTATTACCTTCTGTTACTTTTTCCAAATGAACACCATATTCTTTGGAAACTTGAATTTCAAGTTAATGGCCTCTGTGGGCTTGTTCCATATGAATAGGGTTCATGTTCTGAATAATAATAATAATAATAATAATAATAATAATAATAATAATAATAATAATAATAATAATAATAATAATAATGTGTCCTGGTATGAAATCTAGCGGCCAGTAGCTGCAATCGCCTTTTTCAAGCATTGCAGAATTAGGTGCAGCTGATGTTCCACAAATACAGCATCAGATTTCGAAGCGATAAGGATCAACAGGATTTCCTTAAGAGCCTTCGAGAGATGCTCTCTCTCTCTCTCTCTCTCTCTCTCTCTCTCTCTCTCTCTCTCTCTCTCTCTCTCTCTCTGTGAGGTACGTCTCTCCTCTCTCATCTCAAGGGGAATAGCTTTTTTCTTTTTTTTGAGGAGAGGAGGATGCAGAGCTTTAACTTCGATGTTTTCACGTTTCTTGTTTTTTCTCACCTGTTGTGTGTTTTCTTCTTCTGGACTGAAGAGTACTCTGTATGTTAGTCTTTCTCTTTTTATCTCTCTCGTTGCAACTTAAGTGGTAGTGCTCATGGCTGAAAACTGAATACACCTTCGATTACCATATCACATGGAAAAAGCTGTTATAGGGAAATTTCCCTTAATATCGA
>NC_089788.1:9873001-9953001 GCF_040412425.1 Macrobrachium rosenbergii | reverse complement strand
TTTTGCTGGGGAGATGGCATAACCGAAAGTCGTTTTTTTTAACATAAGCTACACTAGGCCCGGTTAATGTTGGTTGTTCTGTCGTAGCTTGGAGAAACATTTTAATGCTAGAACTGCGAACGTGTATCAACAATTAAATAATTGCTTTTGATTTATTGTAGGCAGCATAAAAAATGCAAGGTTAAGAAACCTATGTAAACTTCATATCAGTTTGTAACTCATGAGTGGTGTAGACGACCCATCCAGCATCAGTACAGATAAGGGTAAATTCGCGTCGTTTATTTGTCTGAAACCGTAGACTCTCCAGATTTATATTTAGGAGTCACATAATTATATAGTATTCATAACATTATACCATATAGCCTACTTCGTCACCGAGCTCTTGATGAGCTAGCTTTGCATTGTGACCTTATGTCAGTGCAGGGGGTTTTCTTAATTTGCTCTATTTTGTTCATATTGGTAACATTATAAGCTGTCTCTGTTAGTTTCATGTTATACGGCATAAGGGAAATACTGTGCATGAATATTGTTGAGTATTATAGGTATTTGGAATAATTCTAGTAAATTATGCATGTGATATGAACTATGGCTGGTTAATCAGAAGATATAAATGGTGATAAGGTGGAACATTATGAACGCGTGGTAAAGAAGATCATAATTTTACGATGACTATTTTTGCTTATTTTTTTTTATTCATTGATTTATTTATTTATTTACCAAGGTTGTTTTTCTATGAAAACATAAGACATCGACCTCTAGATACACGCAAGAGTTATATTCTTCCAAAAATGTAACTCGCTCCGGCCAAGATTAGGTCCCCGTGATTGGTCGGATATCCCCGTGCAAATTCCTTCCTCCTAATCCCGGTGAAGATCTCTCTCTCTCTCTCTCTCTCTCTCTCTCTCTCTCTCTCTCTCTCTCTCCCAGTTGTGAGGTTCTCGGAACTCAGAACCACCGAGGATGGAAAATCGATTTGTAGATGCCTCGTGTTTTTCTTCTTCTTTTCCCTCTCGCTCTTCTTCTTCCTCTTCTCTTCCTCTACTTCTTCGTTCTTTTTTCTGCGTCCTCTTCTTCTTCTTCTTGAGGATTTGTGGATTCAGTTTCTTTATTTGGCAACTCATCATTTTCTTTGCTATTCCCTCTTAAAGACTTTGTTTTCTCTTTCATTTTTCTTATTCATCTTATCAAGAATGATGTGTAGGTGGTGAAATTTCAGGAGAGAACCCCAACGCAAACATATTCTATCCTTTCTTCCAACTGGCAGTGTGCCTCTCTCTCTCTCTCTCTCTCTCTCTCTCTCTCTCTCTCTCTCTCTCTCTCTCTCTCTCTCTCTCTCTCTCCGAAACGACTGTTGCCCAAGAGGGATCATCTGGTACACTTGGAATAAGTCCGGTAGCATAAGACTCCGGGAAAAGTAAATGTTGTACTAGGAGGGGAAAAATAAATGCATTTTTGATCAAAGAATATTGTTTTTTTTATTTTTGGAAGGTGGCCCGGGTGTAAGCGGATGAGGGTTCGAGGACTCGGCTTATTCATTCAGACATTCGCCTTATTAGTTAGCAGTTGCAATATTTTGAGTATAGGATACCACATATATCCATCAAATGCAGTATATTTTCAATTTTTCATTTTTTTCCCCATGGATAAGATACGTTACATGCCATTAATAATATAATCATCCTGTGGTATAACTTTGGCAGAATATTTGTGGTTACAGTTACAGCCCAGGATAGGGATATAGGCTATATGGAAATTTTTTGTACAGATTTTATTCTGTGATTTCAACCCCCTCTTTTTCTTGACCCACGCAAAGGAGCAAGTACTTGGACGAAATAAAATTGATGTTGGTCATTAGTGGTGACACAGGCACAGTGTATAATAAAAATAATTTATTGGTTTTATAGTGCCGGTAATTCTGCAAATGTTGTTACTTCTGAAATGGTCAGAATGTTCACAGATATGAAAATTGGTTTTTTCATCCATTAAATGTGGGACCGGAAGAGAGAGAGAGAGAGAGAGAGAGAGAGAGAGAGAGAGAGAGAGAGAGAGAGAGAGAGAGAGAGAGAGAGAGAGAGGAAAATAAGTAGTGTGTCTTAAAAGTATTGAACTTGACTTGGCATTTTGATATCTGATTGGTATGATTTTGTTTCTCTTTCAGGTTTTTTTTTTTTTTTTATAAATTTTCTTAAAAATTATTTTCAATAGGGAGGGCGATATGAGTAGAAACATATGGTTTAGAGTTTTGAATACGTTAGAGCTTGGTAGGAGAAATTTGTTAAGAAGAGCTGAAAAGAAATTGAAAGACCAAACAGAGAACCACCACTGAAGAAGACCAACAGGACAAAATTTTAATAGATAAAATTCTAGGAAGGAGGGGGCCAAGTAAAGGAGACGGGGGCGCGGGGGCAGCAAACCACAACAGGAAAATGTAATTTGGAGAGAGCATTTCCCCGTATGACGAATGCGTAGAGACCACAGTAATGATGTTAAAACAATCATTATGGTCAAATATAGAGGTTGATGGGATACCACCGAGATACCGAATGATTGCCAACGATAGGCCGCAGTCGTTAAGGCAATCCTCACCCTTCGGTATTGATTGCCGTGAGGTTGCCCTTCACTTACGGGAACTCATTCTTCATCCTCGTGGGAGGGCATTCAGTATGTTTTCAAACGAAATCATCCTCCGGTTCCAAGGGTACATTCTTTACCCTCTCATGAAGTCATTTAAAACTTTCGCAAGAGGTGATCCATTTACCCTCGGTTCTCATTACTCATTCTCACGGGAAGGCGTGGTTAAGGCATTCTTCTCTCTAGTCTGGGGGACTGAGAGAAGGAGGTCTGGAGGTGTTAATGCACCACCACCAGGGATAGCAGGAGAGCCTCCAGGGAGGTATGAGGTAATCCTCCCAAATCTTTCATCTTACAAGATCTGCAGTTTTTGGGGGGGAAATGATGAAGGAAACCTCATTTTGAAAAGGTTCTTGGTTGTCGATTTCCTCTGAACTGGAATTTTTCAGGTGATTATTCAGAGGAGTTTACCAGTAATTCCCTATATTGCAAATTGTACTTTGACGCGGAATTTTCCACCCTAAAGTCTTGATGACCATAGCCGTTGCGACACCACATTCCTGAAGTCAACCAATACGTACCTAAGCTCTCAAAATTTTGAGGGGTAGCTAAAAGATCCCCCATATCTCGGGGAGTTACATCTCTCACGTCCCCAACACTCACCCACTGATTCCCTACATAATGTCTTTTAAATCTCCCCTCACCTGGGGACGGAGGTCGTCTCACATTGACCTGAGAGGACCTGTTGCGTCTGCTCGGTATGATGGGAGGAACCCTCAGTTGGAATTGCTTTTCATGACATTTGATCTCTTTTTTATATTTATTTACGTCTATTTGCTTGGGGTAACTCATGCTATCATTTTTATTTATTTCTGTTATTCTGTCTTGTAGGAAAAGTACTGAGTTCTTAATGGACCCTTTTCATAGGCGATGACAACGCTTCATTTAGAAACCAATAGGGTATAGGGCATTGGCAAAATGGAAAAGCACGGGCATTTCAGTATCGTAGAGAGGAAGCCTTGATCAGGCCACTGATAGGTTTCAGGGTAATTATCTGGCTTTCTGAAAACTTTAATGACTTGTTCATTTAACATTTCATTATTCAAAAGCATCACCAGAACAATTATAATCGAATTGTGAATTTGAAATACCGGTAGTGTTTATTTTGCCCTCATGATACGCATATAAATACAGATCTGGCAGGTAGAAGTGCTGTAAGATTTAATCTCCTCCCATTGGCGTTTCTTGTTAGGACGTTTGCCAACGGAAAACATATATAACCTTTAATATTCTCTATTATTTTATTGTTGCCTGATGTTTTATGACGTTCGTCCCTCCTTCTGCCATTGAAGATTTGTCAGATACGTAATCATCTAATTATACCGTTTTGTTGGCAGCATAAAACCATTCATATAAATGTCAGTTAACTATCCACTAGAATAAAGCATAGTAACTTGCCTTAATTTTAGATGCAAAAGAGAATCTTTAATACATAATAATACCTAAGTAGTCTGGAGAGGTGCAGGCAAAGAGAATGATAAAAATGAGTTTGCTGTGCATAACAAATAAACATAAATGAGCTTATAATTAAAAACTGCTTTCTTGCGCTACCTCAAAATTATGTAAAGGCTGCACCCTCCTTAGGAATCTTTAATGTTTCCAGGCATAACTCTGCATTGCAGAATTCTGTATTAAGGCCTGTGTTGTTGGTTTTGCTTGAGGACAAATAACCTAAATCTCGTTACTTTTTTAGTTTTCTGTAAAAGAAAACTATCGTGCCGGCTTTGTCTGTCCGTCCGCACTTTATTCTGTCTGCACTGTTTTCTGTCCGCCCTCAGATCTTAAAACTACTGAGGCTTGAGGGCTGCATGCAGATTGGTATGTTGATCATCCACCCTCCGATCATCAAACATGCCAAATTGCAGCCCTCTAGCCTCGGTAGATTTTATTTTATTTAAGGTTAATGTTAGCCATAATCCTACCTCTGGCAACATTATAGGATAGGCCACCACCGATCCGTGGTTAAAGTTTCATAGGCCGCTGCTCATGCAGCATTATACCGAGACCACCGAAAGATAGGTCTATTTTCGGTGGCCTTGATTATACGGTGTAGCGGCTGCACAGAAAACTCGATTGTCCCGAAGAAACTTCGGCGCATTTTTTACTTGTTACCCAATATGTTTGTGGTGAGTTTGGAGCTGTTATGTTATGAAAAGTGTTTCATTCTCGATCCTGTATGGTCACTTTTTGGGTTTGAGGCCAGAGCTTTCATACAAGACTGACAAATTTATAGTTTTTCCACTAAAAGCCGTTTCCCCTCCTTAGTTAGGGTAACTTGACATTGCAACCCCTTTTAAAGTGACTTCGTCTGGATTTAGTCTTGGGGACTCAGCTTTGCTTAAGTTCGCAGTTCGCTGATAGAAAGACCAACCTGTTATATATTTATATATATATATATATATATATATATATATATATATATATATATATATATATATATATATATATATATATATATATATATATATATACATATACTGTATACCTGTATATACTCGTATCTATATTCATGTATATATATGTATGTGTGTGTATGTGTTTGGGTGTATGGCATCATACGTATGAATGCCCTAGCGTTGTGGTGTTTGAAGAACCCCGTTTACGACATAATGAAAGATTGAATCCTCTGAAGTCTCTCCGTTTTAAGACCCCAGGCTGATTAGCAGAGGGATGACATCATTCAAGCATCGGGCTTAATGTTGTCAAGAGTAGATAACGTGGCGAGATTAACAAGACTAGACGGCACATGGATGGCAGGTTGATAGCCTCATTATCTCCTGACAGGTAAGCATGTTGATGGTCTCATTATGTCATGACTCGCAGGTAAACCAAGGGGGGTGGGCAAAGGGAGGAAGGGGTGAGGGTGGTGGGGGAGGAGGGATTCTACAGCTGTCAACTTCTCAAGTTTTGACTATTGCACCTATTGTGGTGCGTGATGCTTGCTGTAAATATATATATATCAATGTATATATATATATATATATATATATATATATATATATATATATATATATATATATATATATATATATATATATATTATAGAGAGAGAGAGAGAGAGAGAGAGAGAGAGAGAGAGAGAGAGAGAGAGAGAAAGAGAGAGAGAGAGAGAGAGAGAGAGAGAGAGAGAGAGAGAGTTTGACATTTGTTGATTCTTAGTAAGTGTTCATAAGTCACATCCTAATGTAAGTGTTGGTATTTGATGGTGTTTAGATCGACTGGGTGAAATTTTCTTACAAATAGTTAGGTATATATATATATATATATATATATATATATATATATATATATATATATATATATATATATATATATATGTTTGCATAATATATATATATATATATGTATATTTATTTATTTATGTATAATATATATATATATATATATATATATATATATTATATATTATATGTTAGTGTCTACTATTTTATCTAAAATTTCAACCAGTCGATCTAAAAATACCCTCAAATACATGTATATATATACATATATGTATGTATGTGTGTACTGTAATACATATATTTATATGTGTGTGTACGTATGTATGTTTTTATTTATTTATGCGTATACTCGAATGTGTTTTTTGTGTGCGGAACGCAAGTAGTTTTTTTCTCTTTTGAAGGGGAGTTAAAAAAAAAGACAAGTTACTTCTGCGAAGTAGCTGCTGAACCAAGGATGTAACCCTAGTAAAAAAAAATCTTCCAGAACCTCAAAGACCTCAGTGGTTTTAAATACATACACAGAAGCCTCATTAGTAGTTTCCCGACCCCTGCGCACTCGTAGTGCCACTCACTACTATCTTATACGCTTGCTCTTTTTGGAGAGTTAGGTTCTTCATTTCAACACCTACTTCACTATCTAGCCAGCCCCCACTCCGCCCCCCGTCTCTATCTTCCATCTAACAGTTGCAAAATTTACACTTTATTCAGGCCTCTAGTCTTAATGTTCTCTGCTTGACCAAACCACCCAAAACAAATCTTCATCTGCTCATGTGTGGTAACCTTTTCTTCCCATTTTCTTTATACCTCCAACATTTCTGACCCTTCTTACTCCAGTATGATATGGAAGTGATTCTTCTGAACAGTTCCACCGTGCATTTTACCTTAACGTTCAGCATTCTCACATCACCTCTATAAATGCGAGTTGGCTGAAAGTACCTTTCATACATTTCAACTTTTACTTCCATGGCCACTGCTCTTCTCTTCCAAAGTTTTTGAAGACTTTCTTCACCCGTTTTGTGATTACCCACTTCCCTCCTTCTTCATTTATCACTGAGATTTGATTAATAACTAACCCATACAAACTGACCACTTGCAGTTTAATCCTCAGTCATGCCAACATTCTTTGCTGGTTTGTACTAGATTTCTTGGACAGTCGTAATCTTACTCCTCTTACCATCACTTTCAACTTATATCTCTCACTGACAGTTCGAAAATCTGTCACATATTTCTGCATCTTCTCTTCACCGATGCTGAGAATATCATCTCCTGGCATTAGCTCCTCCAAGTTCCACTCCAGACTCCTCTTATTTCCCTAATTTTCCTCATCACTCCATTTATGAAGTAAGACAGCCGTGGTGAATGACACTCTTCTTGCAGACCATCATTTACACCAGGTCAGTCCGTCTTCATGTAGCATTCTAACATAAGCGTTGATTCTGTCCTTCGCAACGTATAAACTTTTACAACACGTATCCGCAACAAAATCTACATCCTATTGCTGTCGACCCTCTCAAGGTTTTGTTATCACTGTGTTTTCCCTTTTGCGTCAGGGTTATCTTGCAATTGCTTCTTCGTAAACGCTTGATCCTGATACCATTCATCTCGTCGAACCACACACACACTGCCCTACCCTTATGAATCTTTATTTTATATATAATACTTGTCTTTCAAAACACTTACCTTATACTTTCCCAAGGTGTACGTAACCTCTCTCACTTTTCCCTTTATGCCGAGGAACAGTATTTTCACCTGTCCTTTCGGGACCTTCCACGTAATCGTGTTTAGTGTGTCTTAGTGTGCAACATCTGTATATGTAGATAAATAAGAATTCAATGAAATAATTCGATAGATAAAAATTTTTTTCTAGAAAAAGTTGTTGTGGAGTGAGTAAACATTTCCCATCTGATGTGGAGAGAGAGAGAGAGAGAGAGAGAGAGAGAGAGAGAGAGAGAGAGAGAGAGAGAGAGAGAGAGAGAGAGAGACTTGCAACGGCAGGATGAGGATGAGGGAGAAGAGGCGGACCGAGAGTATAAATGTAAACACTGGAGATTTGAAGAGTGCCCGGCCAACTTCATGCATGAAATATGCGCCAATTCATTTTTACGGAGCCGTGCGTGTTTGTGCGTACGTGCGTATCTGTCTGTGAGTTTGTGACTGCGGTTTTGCAAGTGTGTACGTATTAGTGCCCGTGGATACCTGTTTGTTATTTTATTATGAGAGTGCTTACGTTATTGTTGCATATAGGTCCTATTCTTATCTTCGTTTTAATTCTGAATTTGACTAAATAAATTCGACGATTTCGAAGATATGGCTTCCCCTTGATTGGGGGAGGGGGGGGGGAGGTTATGGAGGTTAGGCAGGGCGGGGGTGTTCCGGAAGTTCCAGAGAGCCACCCATGCCTTTGCAGTTTGCTTTGTCCGAAATCTACAATACCACAAAAATCACTGAATGGATGGCTTTTAAGTGTTTTGTAAATATATCTCGATATTTGGTTGGTCAGATATCCCCCTGGCCAATAGTTAAATTAATAAACTTACTTTCGTTAAGGTGGGTAAGAGTAAAATAGAAAGAAAACTTATTCTGTCAAATCATGGTATGGTTTTCCATTACGATAAACAATGGTAAAAACATGTTTATGAAGTAATTACCTGAATGTTCTGTAAATATTGCTATTATATAAAAACGAACCAACTCACCGAAGACATGAAAGGTGAACTTTGTTTAGAACTTATGAATGGTATAGATGAAATATCAGAAAGAGGTATGAGAATTATTGTTGGTGGTAGGAATGCGAACGTTGGTAGGAACAATGAAGGCATCGAGGATTTTTGGCAAGAAAGGCTTGGGAGAGATTGCAAACTAAATTGGGTGTACAATTTACTAGTTCTTGAGCTGTATATAATTTGGTATGGTGCTCTTTGGCAACAAAGGATCCATAAATACGCTTGGGTATCCCCAGATTGAAATATAGAAACCAAATAGCCCACTTAGCCATTAATCAAGAGAGAGAGAGAGAGAGAGAGAGAGAGAGAGAGAGAGAGAGAGAGAGAGAGAGAGAGAGAGAGAGAGAGAGAGAGAGAGAGAGAGAGAGACAGGAATTTCAGGAGTTGTAAAGGAGCAAATTTCGTTGGTGATCAACTTTTCATTGCCACTCTAAAGCTAAAATTAAAAGCCCCACACTGAAAAATTGGCATAGTATATAGATTTAATATAAAGTTTCTTGAAAGTAAACATCGCCAGGCTTTTGCAACTGAATGCCGAAATTGAACTGCTGTTCTCGAAGCCGTATCTGGAGGAGTGTGCAATGACTGTGGATTGATTAAGCATTAAGAAAGAAGTACTGGATTGCTGGGTATCAAGACAGAAACCTTAGAGAGTAGATGAGACGAAAACAAAAGCAAAAGGTGCATGTAGAAGGATAAAAAATCAAACCTAGGTAGTGAAGAGAAATGAAGATCGAAAAGAAACAAGTAAAAAATGCGCCGAAGTTTCTCCGGCGCAATAGTTTTCTGTATAGCCGCTACAGCGTGTAATCAAGGCCACCGAAAATAGATCTATCTTTCGGTGGTCTCGTTATAATGCTGTATGAGCCGTGCCCCAAGAAACTTTAACCACGGCCAGATGGTGGCCTGTCCTATATCGTTGCCAGAAGCACGATTATGGCTAACTTTAACCTTAAATAAAAAAAAAAACTACTGAGGCTAGAGGGCTGCATTTTGGTATGTTTGATGATTGGAGGGTGGATGATCAACATACCAACTTGCAGCCCTCTAGCCTCAGTAGCTTTTAAGATCTGAGGTCGGACAGGAAAAAGTGCGGACGGACAGACAAAGCCGGCACGATAGTTTTCCTTTACAGAAAACTAAAAAGAGAGCACAACGGGACAAACAGGCTGATGATGTTGACGAACCCTTATATTCAAGGAGTGGCGTTAATGAACTGTGTATGGATGAAAACGCAATGTGAAAAATACCTGTCAAATGAAGGGTCGATCAGTAATATATAACACCAGAGGAAGAAGAAAGACAAAGCTGGGCTGAACATTTTTGTGAAAAAGAGTTATGAGGGAATAATTTAATTGGTATTCCAGTGCAAAGGAAATCTACAGGGTAAACACCAGACTGTGATGGAATTACTGTAGAGATGATTTTAGCTGCAAGTGAAATAACACCATGTGTAATAACTAGGCTGTTTTACAGAGTATGGAATGAGGAAACAACCTGATGATTAAGAATTTAAATCATAAAAAAGCACCAAAGAGAGGTACCCTGACTGAGTGTGATACCAAAGAGGCTGTGTACTTATGTCAGCTGTAATGGAAATATTTAGTATGCTGATTCTCAGTAAGCTGGAGAAAGAAATTGATAAAAGGCTTAGGAATGTAGCAGTTGTTTAAGAAAAGGTTAGAATTGCACAGATCAGTATGTATATAGAATTTAAAATACCCTTCTGATGGCTTTTGTTGATTACGAGAAGGCATTCAACAGCATCGACAGACCAATATTATGGGCAGTCTTGCGTCTCTATGGCATTCCCGTGAAATGTGAAAGCCAATAGAAATGATCCATGCACGAAGTATTGAGGTTAAAGGTTGTTGTTGACTGGGGCTTTCAAATGAATTTCCAGTATATAGCGGGGTGCTAAAGGGGAATGTTATTTCCCCTTTGCTGTCTGCCCTTCATGTGGATTTTATAATGAAAAAAGTGGTTGCGAGATGGGAGTGGAGGTTTAGGTTGAAATAACGACAGAAAGTGACAGAATATATAGATGATGCTGATTTAATGAGCAAAACACCGTAAATTTTACAAAGCTGTTGGCACCAAAAGAGTTGGAAGACCCAGACCTGCTCGGTTGAGAAGTATGAAAGGGGAGAATGGAGATGGGAACAGATTTGTGGAAAATGAAACAGGAAGACGTGGACGGTGGAATTTCACAGATGTCCTGAGCGTCATACGTAGTTGGAGGATCACGCAGTCATTACCTTTGACAAATGATGTTTCTTTATTCTTGGGAAAGGGTAATCATACTTTTTTTCGAATATATAAATGTTCATAGACATGGACATTTAGATAATGAAAATTATGCAGTATAAATGTACCTTTCTCTCTCTCTCTCTCTCTCTCTCTCTCTCTCTCTCTCTCTCTCTCTCTGAGGCAAGAGTTAGGAGGGACTATTGTTCTTTATTTTCATGATGTTCTGAATGGACTTCAACAAACTAACAGTCTCAGTTTGTTCCCTGTCTGTTCCTTAGAATAGTCTGTGTTTAGGTACGGATATTCTTGACTTGAGATTTGACCTTCAGTGTCTGGGAGAAATGTGACTTGTTGTTAAGCCCAGTCTGTTATTGTGATGCCAATGCCGTTACTATTTATTACGACCGTAATTACTGTTATCTTCATCAAATTCAGTTTGTTGTGGTCTTCTGGTGAGAGTAATAATGGGATTACTATTGTAATTATTATAAATGTGTGATAATTTATGAAATAACAATTATAAATATAAATTTGATTATTTCCGTTATCAAATTAACATTTGAGTTTGTTATTAAAATGAAATTATCAAATTAATTTTGTCGAGTTTTATAAGACTGGTAATTTAATTATATAATTTAACCTCGTTTCTGGCATTATCGTTAAAATATTTTTAGTATGTTTCACGTTTAAGTACAACTGACAGAAACACCCGCCCAATATAGTAATCAGTCACAAGAAGTCTACGTGTGCCACTGATCGCCCAGTGCAATTGACCATGCTGCTGATCTCACCATGCGCTGAGACCAGACTAATGAGACCAGCTGGCGTAGAGAGTGCAATTGGTGATTGGCCGACCAGCAACAAGCACTGGTCATTAGTGGGCTGACAACAACGGTAACGACCATTCCCGATTGAAACTCAGAACGCTGCTACAAACGATCACCACCTCCCATGAATCCCCGACCTGAATTCTATTGCGTTAATCTCGAGGTTTAGTTTATTTTTGTTTATTATTTTTTGGGGGGGAAATTACCTGGTAAGGAGTATTAAAGGACGATGGTAATAATTGTTAATAATAAGATTTTGTGTAGTACGTCGAATGATGATGACGATAATATTAAGGACAGGGATCATTGTTTTAATGGTGATAGCAGCAGAGATAGTAATTGTGATGATACTTTGCTGTGTATATGATGAAAGGGTGATGACGATATTATTGTGACAGAGATCTGTGTTTACAAATTTTTTTGTCGATGTTTATCTTTCGTTCATCTAATTTTTATATCAATTGATTTCCTTGAAAGGTTAGTAAAGGGGTTTCTTTATTTTTCCTTACGCAACACCTTTCACAAAACCAACATTCAGGTCTCTCTCTCTCTCTCTCTCTCTCTCTCTCTCTCTCTCTCTCTCTCTCTCTCTCTCTCTCTCTCTCTCTAGTTTCCATGAATGAAGTAATATACCCATTTGGCCAAAATTTCTATAATTTTACTTCAAGTTGCTCATCTTTTTAATTCTATATGCTTATATTTTTACTTCAGGTTGCTTATATTTTTACTTCAGGTTACTTATCTTTTTACTTCAAGTTACTTACATAACAAGCGTTCTGTCATCACTGCAAGAGAAACCGGGCCACCTATTAACTCAAGGGAAAGGCAAGGAAACCATTGAGGCCTGCTGATGAAAAGAGGAAGGCAAACTTCGTCGGGTTATGGAGGGAGTTCCTCAACTCTTCTACTTCATCAATGATAACGGGGCAATTTACGTTAATTCACGAAGTTAAAAAGTAACTAGAAAGAAGTGCGCTTTTAAGTTTGCGGGCGGAGGAAACTGCAAACCACTTTACTTGATTAAGATATTGGGAAAACCGTGTACGAATTAAGCTCTTGAAAAGACCCACCGAAAAATAGGAGGTATAATTTGTGAATAAAGGCAGCGTGTGCTCATCAACAGTCGTAATTGAGAGAGAGAGAGAGAGAGAGAGAGAGAGAGAGAGAGAGAGAGAGAGAGAGAGAGAGAGAGAGAGAGAGAGCTGAAAAATCGTAGTACCGGCATTTAACATTAAATGTGACTTTATCATAGAGTTATACGTGTGGGGCCTTATTTTTTTCCCCAATTCGGAGAAGGTTCCAAAAGCAAAGCGTTGAAGACTAGAAAAACACCACCACCAGCAGGAGCCATTTTGATAACAGAAAAAATTTGAGTGAATCACTTACACTGTATTGTGTACTAAACCAAGAACAATAGCAGGAAACTTACGTAACGCAATTCCAAGAAAGTGTGTCGAATGAAAAGCTGCTATTAATAAGGTCACTTGACTCTCTCTCTCTCTCTCTCTCTCTCTCTCTCTGTTGGTGTCAGTGACCTTAGAAGTTATGTGTGTAGGTAAGTCTCAAACAGCGCTCCCTAAGCATTTGTGTGACTGTGGATGACTACTAAGATGATAAAAATTTCTGTACTGCTGTTTAATATCTTTCCTAAGAGTCTTAGCTTGAAATGCCCGGTGAGTACAGGTGTACGTAGCTTTTATTTTATGTTTACAAGTTTAATACTGCGTTGTCTCACTGACACTCTATAACTGAGATAAGTGTAGCTACTTTCGGTACGCTGCAGTTCTAGGCAAAATAAGCGACGAGAAGTCGCTTTATTTATGAAAATCGCAGTTCTTAAATAAAAATTTGTAGTAGATGGAAGACATCTGCAGCTCCACAGTTTCTTTAAGGTTAAAAAGAACAATTTCCTTTTCGTCGGAAATTGGAATATCTTGCAAGAGGTACATACGCATTGCAATTTGAGTCTCGATGCAGTATTGCATTCCTTTGCAGTGTGAGTGCCATTGCAGGTGTATTTTCTCTTGTAGTTGAAATTCCTTCAAGTTCCCGAAGTAGTTGGAATTTCTATTCAGCGTAAATTCCGTTAATGTGAGTTTCTTCGTAGTAATCTCGCTGTCTCTCTCCGTAGTGTTCACAGTCGTGCAAAATGTCTTTGCTTATGCAGCTGAGTAATCGTTGCCTATGAGGACTCTAGAATGTGTTCCCTTTTCTAAGCCAATTTGTGAATACATCAGTCAGTTCTGAAATGTTTGTTAGGCTTTGCAAAATTTCATTCCGCAGTGCTGTGTTGCTTAGCTTCGTCTTTTAAAAATGATGACTAAAATATATTCAGTCGCTTCAGGGCAAGTAAGTATGGAAGTATGGAATGAGGAATACCTGCATAAAAAAAAAAAACTAAGTCCTTGTACATAGGTTCACATACATGTTTGGTTTGCGTATGTCAGCTCGCAGCAGCGATAGCTGAACGTTGTAAATCGACGTATAAATAACGCGCAGACTTTATCTTACTAATTTGTATATTGGAATATAGTGAGTTTTTGGTTGCTGTTGATGTTATTGAAGCGTATCCTGATTGGCGGAAGCTTATGTCTTTCATTAGCATTGGTTGCAGTGGTATTAGCTGTAGATATTTACCCTCAGCTTAAAGAAAGCAAACTGTGAGAGACGAATTGTCCATTATCAAATGGGCTGAAAATGGTCTTTATATTTTACAAGTGAATCTGGAAAGAAACCTAGGAAAAGCTCTGGAATATTTAATCAAAGAACATTTTCTTGTTTATGTCATGAACAATCAAAGGAAGTTTAGTTTCTTTGGCTGTACCATGAAGCAGACATTCAGGTCAGGTAAATGAAGATATAAAGAAAACCGGGCCTGATTTCAAAGCACATTTTAATTTGCGTTTTTCCTCTTTTGATGTTGACTTTGCTTCTTTACCTGATCTTTATTGCGTTGTTTGAATTTCGGTATTTTTTGTTGACAGGCGTCGGAAATGTTTTGTGAAAAAGAAAAGTTGGCTGACGGTCTTCAGATCTCATTTTCCTGAATAGCCTTAATGGTTCATTTAAAGACAAATTCCTTGGTGCATGCATGATAGGTATGTATGAGTAATTTGTCTATTCATTACTTTTTAATGCAATTAATTTTAGCTCGGAACAACAGGACAAGGAACGTTCCATGCTGTCGATATTTTATTTTAGGCTGCTAAACAATCACCTACTCCGATCCACTTGTACACATGATAGCGATTACGAATTAAAAGCATCAGTGGGTGGGGGAGGGGGAATGAAAGACCTTTCCTAGGAACCACTTGACCCCACTCTCTCTCTCTCTCTCTCTCTCTCTCTCTCTCTCTCTCTCTAGCTGGTCCCAGTTTGTCTCGATCTGTTTACCCTATCGTATTCATGTGAGCGATCGGAAAGGTTGCTGGTGCAATCGAAACCTTTGCTGTTTACACGCCGGAGAAGTTCGCTCGACGGATGCAGGCAAACGCTGTCAGTCGTCGGTCGAGGAACCCGCCAGCCGGTGGAGGAGTGTGCGCATGAGTCGACAGTAAACAATATATCGAGGAATTTTAATTATCCTTTAAAATTGTTATAAGCCTCTTACGTGCCTTTTTCCATTGTAATCAGCATTCGCTAATTAGAGCTAACTCCGCCGGTACCACGTATTAAATTAAAAGATTTAATGATTGGTAAGATACCAGAAGATGGAGTAATAAAGTAGCTGACCATGATGTGTAAGGCATATCTGGATGAAGAAAGGATTCCAAATTAATTTGCCTGAGTCTGAATTGTTTCTTTGAAAAACGTGATGATGATGAATGTAAGAATGATAGGGTAAATTTTCGTAAGATCTAGATTGAAAGAGGAAGACAGGTAACACAATGATTGATAGAGGAAGAGAAATGTGTTTCGACAAGGAGAAGGGCGTGGGGATCTTGTTTCTATTATGAAATAGTTATGTGAGAAGTTTGAAATTAAAGTGGATATGTTTTATGTGGTATACATGAACTTAGTGAAAACTTTGTGAAAAGGGGAACATGAGGCAGGTGACTTGTTGAGAAAAAAATAAGTTTTCATAATGAAATCCTTGGTTGTGTTATCGTATGTAAACGATTGAATGACTTGTTTGGTTTAAAATTAATCTTAGGTAATGTATGTTATGTTTCCATTTGTTTTTATTTTTCTACGAATTAAGTGATAAGAAAAATCAGACGAAGGACACGAGGTTTAGGTGACGATTTTCCGGGATAAAAAGAAATGGTCAGAAATGGAATGGCTGATGTTTGCTGATTATGATGTTGATTAGTGATAATGAAGAGAAGCTGAAGAGACTTGTGAAAGACTGGGTGTTTGTGAGAAGAGAAAGTCTGCTGTATGTTTTAGCAAGAGGAAGGTTATAAGGGTAAAAGGAACCCAGGAAGATCAAACACTAAATTGTGATATGGATGAAGGAAGAGTGGAAGTGATTACTTAGTATATTAGATAAGTGAGTCAAGAGATAGGCGAAGCAAAGGAGGTACTGGCATTCCTTCAAAAGGTTTGGAAGAAAAGATAAGAATTCTTATCCCCTTGAACTGGCGTTACAAATTAACGTAAACTGGTGACAGCAGTTATATACCTTATCTGAATCTCTTGCGCCTCATCACTGTAACGAACATACGCAGCTTCGATTCCAAAATATAAAAAAATATTTGCTGACAGATGCCGGAAAACGTGCTTACGTGACAACATCTTTAGATGGGAAGAGAAATCAGAGCATTTTTGCGTAGTTTGGTTTTGTGGAGAGACCGGACGATGATAGCTTGGTGAAGATGGCTGTAACTCGGAGGTTTTTGGGAGGAAGGTGGACAATACTTTTGGGAGGATGGGGCGAAAGGAGTGGGGAAAGATTGTGTATATCAGAGGTGAGTGGTGTTCACCAAATACTCTTTATATGACTGAAGTGATCCTATAAAAGATTTATGAGACAAAGTGAGGGATTCCGCTCATGTTCTCTCTCTCTCTCTCTCTCTCTCTCTCTCTCTCTCTCTCTCTCTCTCTCTCTCTCTGCATTGCTGTTATGGCGCTTTCGATAAACGGGGCCAAGTGCTTTATGAGGTAATTTCGCCAAGTGAGTAGAAGGAAGAAGAAAGCCATCGATTACTTACCCTCTCTCTCTCTCTCTCTCTCTCTCTCTCTCTCTCTCTCTCTCTCTCTCTCTCTCTCTCTCTCTCTCTCTCTCTCTCTCTCTTCGACTTACGACTATTATCACCTTTTCTGTTTCCAGCACTTTTGTTAGGGGGTAACTGTTGTGTATGTTGGTCATTTGCATAGTTTACAGTAGGTATGATGCAAGCATAATATTAATTGTATAATATTTAATGCATAATAATTTCCTTCAAGTATACCCCACCTAAAATTTTAGACCATCTTGCCTAAAAAGATTATTTTTTGGAATACAATAATATTTTACGTAAAGTTTCCTGAAGTCTTCTTTGACCAGGCACGATGGGTGATCTTATTTCTGTATGTCATTAATGAGAGAAATCTTCCTTTTTCACATTACGTGTTCATTACATACAAACTA
This sequence comes from Macrobrachium rosenbergii, assembly GCF_040412425.1. NCBI lineage: Eukaryota > Metazoa > Arthropoda > Malacostraca > Decapoda > Palaemonidae > Macrobrachium > Macrobrachium rosenbergii. Next base: position 9,935,777 of record NC_089788.1, on the reverse strand, counting down.
GTTTTAACTTCTCTTCCTCATCACCATCAGTGCCTAAAACGTTTTCTAATAATGAGTTAACTGGTCATATCCTAAATGTTCGTGAATTTAGTATAAATTTCAAATACAAAGTAAGAAAATAATGCTTGCTTATATTTACGATCCAAAATAATTAAGATTTTTCTATTCAAGTAATGTTACAATGATAGATCAGCGATTTGAACAACACACTGTTATGTGCTTGAGATCATATTAGAATATAAACTTATTCACAAATTGTAATAGAACTCTCCCATTGTTTTAAAACAAGAACATTCTGAAATGTAGCAAAGAGAATACGCACAACCACACACATTTTATATATATATATATATATATATATATATATATATATATATATATATATATATATATATATATATATATATATATATATATATATATAGTGCTCAGTCACATATATAGGTGAAATACTGGTGTGAATCAGAAGCGTACACATTCTCTCTCTCTCTCTCTCTCTCTCTCTCTCTCTCTCTCTCTCTCTCTCTCTCTCTCTCTCTCTTTCTAAATATCTTTGATATTAAAAAGTCATGTCAGTAAGAGATATTAAACTTTGTCGTCAAGGATACGCCTTCAGAGTTTTGATAAGGTTTTTATTTTGTGTAAAGGTAACAATATTGGTTACAGATAATATGAATATTTTTTTATTTTGTAAAATTGAGAGGTTCATGTGAGGTTTGGTCGAATGGAATTTTTTTATAGATTTTTTTCTTGGGATGTTTCAATTAAGTTATCCAACGTTTGTACTGGAATGCCTTTCCGGTTCCGCTCTCTCTCTCTCTCTCTCTCTCTCTCTCTCTCTCTCTCTCTCTCTCTCTCTCTCTCTCTCTCTCTCTCTGTCTCTCTCTCTCAGAACTGAAGTGCTTGTGTTTGATTTTTTATTAGGATGGTGACAGATGAATGAGCGTGTTGTATAAACTCCAGCATGCCCATTGGCCTAATTAATTAATTATGTACCTACGGTTGGCCGACTGTTGTTAGTCGCAGCTAGTGTGCTTATAATTCCGTCAAAATACCTATCATCAAAACTGAAGGACTTTGGTGATGTTATACTCACCCTACACTCCTACAGCATTATACTGGAGTGAAACCCGTCATAAGATATTCATAATGTTATGTTACTTTATAATACATTTATATTTAACACTTTTTTTGGGAATTATCCTTCATTCCTTAATGAATTTATTTTATCGTCCCAATTGCTATTACCTCTCTCTCTCTCTCTCTCTCTCTCTCTCTCTCTCTCTCTCTCTCTCTCGTGAGGGGCGACTAATGATAATTTGCCGCCAGCTTAGCTAACGATGATAAAGGTTCCTAAGTATTCTTCCGCGGAGCTTATTCCTTGGGACTGATTCATAGCTTAATGGTCCGTACGGTATGGCGTGCAGAGTACTAGCATATGCTAGAGTAGACAAGGCAGTAGGAATAGGTTTTGTCTCTTTTATTTGTATATATTTTCGTTATTAAACAAGGCAGTAGGAATAGGTTTTGTCTCTTTTGTATTTATATATATTCCCGGCATAAGTCGATGAGATACGAGGGAAGGAGCTGGACTTCTTGTTTGAATACATCTGTCATTGTCGTTATGATTTTGTTATTAGTATTTATGTAATGGCTTTGCAATTTAGTGCGAGCGAAAGAGCTAGATTTGAAGTTTAGTCGATTGCTGAATTATTGTTAATATTTAAGTCTTTAGATTTTAATTATGATTTCCCAGTTCGGTTATGCTTGAAATTCAAATGGAATTAGAATTTTGATTAATCTTCAAATATTGGAACTATTTTGTGATTTTATATCTATGTATGATATCCTAATTCAATGGAATTTGGTAACGAACATTATTCGTCAAATATTAAAGAATATTATTACTGTACTGAAGTTTTAATGTCTTATATATTGGATATATGAATTAATGATTATGAATTTTATATTATATATATATATATATATATATATATATATATATATATATATATATATATATATATATATATATATATATATATATATATATATATATACATACATACATGCATACACACACACGGTATATTATATATTACAGTTATATAATATGTATATTTCTCTCGTTCTTCCTTTCTCAGATCTTTTCGGCGTCGATAACAATTGCTGTTGTGATGTCAGTTGACTCATAGTTAATGATCGAGTCTGTCAGTCGAATGCCGCGATCTCGTGTAGGCCCGGTGGAAACTGAAATGCAAAGGAAAAGATACGTGAAATTGAGAATGTGGTTGAACCTCTTGAGTGGTTGACTGAAAAGGGTAGTTAAAAATGAAAGATAGATTGGTTAGCTTGTTTACGTAAAGCTGGAAAGAGAGAGTGTTATTTGGGAACAAACAAGGAACGCGATGTATAGTATACATATAAATTAAGGAACTCCGATAGTAGAAGCCTTAATTGATTGTGAGGTAAGGTCGCAGGTAACAAGATACCTCATTTCCCGGCGAGAGAAAGTTCGAGACGCCTCACTGATGTCAGGAAATAACACGTCAGGAAATTAATTATCATTTGTCATTTCCAGTCGCCGGTTGCATGGAGATGTTCGCCATGATATGCAACTGTTGAACGAAGGTGGCGTACGTAAATTTCGAACAGTGATGATAGGTAACTGGTAAATGTTAGTGACAGTTTGTGAATTAAACTGTTGAACAAAATTGACACTTTGCAAAGTAAAATACTAAAGAATAGTGATACATTATAAGCAAAACTTTTGAAGAATAGTGGCATATTACAAATAAAACTGTTGGAGAATTGTGGCACATAATCTGTAACACAGTTGTGACAGTTTGCAAATGAATCGCTTTTGGAAATATTAGCCTGATAAATGATAGTGAAAAAAGAAAATTGTCCTTTGAAGATATTTGCAGGTTCTCTATCGCTGAAGGATTTAGCTCTGACAGGCTGCTGGGTAGTCTGATAAGTTTATATCCTAATTTTGTTCATTTATGCGATAACAATGCCTAGGTTCCAAAAGCAGTTTTTTCACGAACTACATTACAGGTTCCTGTATCGGAACGTGACTGTATTATTTTGAAGACAGCAATAGATTAAACGGTGAAGGCTGTCAGGTACTAGAAAAAAATTTAAACACACTTACAATACACACACATATATATATATACATACGTATACAGTATATGCACACACACACACATATATATATATATATATATATATATATATATATATATACATATATATACAGTATATATATATATATATATATATATATATATATATATATATATATATATATATATACATATACATATACATATACATATATATATATGAGACTGCACCGAATACAGATATACCCAGGGACTCACTAACATAAGTTGTTGAGAAAAGAAAGTCGGTGGCAGACTTCTCCTCCTGGAAAAAGGCCATTTGTCATCTGAGCTCAAATGATGGTGTTGAATTTAATTCTTGGTGACTTATTTCCTTGACCCTTCCTGCGGGGTCTCATTTCTTTACTTTAAGAAGCGCAGATATTTTTATTGTCATAGTATACGTTATTAAATGCAGTGTCATTCTCGGAAATCGTACAGCAAAATCCTAAAAGACAAGAAATGTACGCATGCACACACAGACACACACACCTACACACACACACACACACACACACACACACACACACACACACACACAACAAACACACACACACACACATATATATATATATATATATTATATATATATATATATATATATATATATATATAATATTATATATATATATATATATATATATATATATATATATATATATATATATATATATATATATATATATATTATGGGACAAGGGTAGCCCTTTGTTGGCCGAGTTGGTTGAGCTTCAGACCGTCATTCGATGGGCCGGAGTTCGATTCCCGCCGCCGGCTGATGAAGAGTTAGAGGAATTTATTTCTGGTGATAGAAATTCATTTCTCGCTATAATGTGGTTCGGATTCCACAATAAGCTGTAGGTCCCGTTACTAAGTAACCAATTGGTTCTTAGCCACGTAAAAATAAGTCTAATCCTTCGGGCCAGCCCTAGGAGAGCTGTTAATCAGCTCAGTGGTCTGGTAAAACTAAGCTATACTTACTTTTTATGGGACAAGGGTAAAAGTTATCTGAGCATGCTTCATTAAAGTCCGTAATGCTTTGTTGCCGTAGTCTTAAAGGTTCCAATATCACTCATGAGAGGCCATTTCACTGGTACGCAATGTCCTGTAGACAGAACATAAATCCATATGATCATTGCCCAAATCCCCTCTCTCCACCCAAGCTAGGACCCGGGGGAACCAGGCACTGGCTGTTGATGACTCAGCAAATAGACCTATAATCACCAATGTATAGATCACAGGAGCGGTAAGGTCTTGCTTTGCCTGTAATATCTAAGAGAGATCAAAGAAGCAACTACGACCTAGAAGGTTTATTTATACCTGGTAGTTAATGGACTGTAGTGGGGCATAAGAATGATATAGAAATGCATAGGGCTAACAGTCTCTTCCTAGGAAACTAGAACGGAACTGGAAGAGTAACACCTTTTGGAACCATACTTTTATGGGGTATAATTTTACACATATATATGTATATATTTATATGTATGTATATATACATATATAATTATATATATACATACATACATACATACATATATATATATATATATATATATATATATATATATATATATATATATATATATATATATATATATATATATATATATATTTATATATATATATATATGTGTGTGTGTGTGTGCCTTGTTTCTGTGTTTTGTTATAACACCCTTTTTTGTGAACCATATTTTAGGACTCAACATACTTTACTAACCTTTCATTTTCACTGCAACTACAGCCCTGGTCACGGACATGTGGCATTGAAAGACAAGTTGCTGCAATAAATCTGCTGTCTAATGATGGAGAGGAAAACTTTTAATGGGATTATAAACGACTGTTGGCTTGGTTAGCTTTTGACAAATGCAATTCGAAACGTTGATTGATTAGATCCTCGTTAACGTGGATTGTGTGTGTTTTTGCGAATGTCCTCTGGAGGTTCATCTGTCTCAACCCCACTTTTGAGGAAAAATGCCGACGGAGATTTCGTTAATTATGTCCGCATAGGATATGATTAATTAATTTCTGATTTTTTTAGCTTTTCATCTTTTAATTTATTAATTTACCTTTTTTTCTTTTCTAATAACTGATCTCTTTCTGTATATCCTATTGTATTTTGTAACGTCTTTCAAATGAACACCATAATTTTTTGGAAGATTGAATTTCAAGTCAGGGACCCCCAGTGAGCTTGTTCCATATGAATAGGGGTTTATTTTCTAAATAATAATAATAATAATAATAATAATAATAATAATAATAATAATAATGATAATAACAATAATAATAATAACTAGTTTTCTTCTGACAGATTTTTGTTTGTTTGCTGAAAGATGTAAGCGATCCGCTTCCTCCTCATCTACTGTACACACAAATAGGGTGAAAGGGAACGAAGACTCGGTCGAATTAATGACTCCAAGCTGCTCTTTCATATTTTGTTAGTCTCTGGGACGTGACGCCTATTTCTTTACAGGCAGATTCTGCTTCTGCCTCTGCATTGTGCTTTGCAAACAGTTGGTGTTTGCTTAAGTAGACTTTAATGAGCCAATTATCTTTGGTTTTTAGATAGCGTTGAATTGGTTCTGTATTGGAATCTAAATGATCAGCAACATCCTTCGTACTTTCATCATATGGTAATTTTATTGTCTTTAACATTTATTTATTTATTTATTTACTTATGTATATGTTTATACATATATGTATATATATAATATATTTATTTAGTATTTGTTTGTACCTCTGCAGAAAATTCGATTTGTTCTATTGATGGCTTTTTCGATAGCTGGGTGAGAAGTTAAGGGATTGTCTGACCTTACTGAGATAAACGCGTGAGAACATCTTTAACTTTCCAAGAAAAAGTTTACTGTCTTCTACAGTCTTCACTGATGCATCCTTAAATTTATGAAACAGACAATGATGACACTTCGTGTAGACGGCAAAGACACACTTCGAATGTTTTCTTTTGATAATCGAAGTTATTCCTCTTCCTCTCAAAAAAAAAAAAAAAAAAAAAAAAAAAAAAAAAAAAGGCAGTTCACCATGGTTTTTCCCATCCACTGTGAAATTTATTCTTTGAACCTAGCGTATTGAGACTACTAATGAGATTGGTATCCCAAAGCGGGGAGACATCACCGTATCTTATCAAAATTTCAGGCAGAATTTCCATATCAAAGCATTCCGTGTAGAGATTCGCCAGCAGGGCGGGAAGGGTGTTGGTTACCATTACTACAGTCTTTAAATATTGATAAAAGATGGAATTGAGAAAGTAAACCTTGGCTGTGCAGAAATGAATTAATTTTACCGGTTTTTGAAGGCCAAGGAAAGTGGTGTTGACAGGTCTCAAACTACGTGTAATTTAGCTCCCGTAGGGGGGCAGCACCGTCAGTGCACCTCATGCGGTGCACTGTGGGCGTTACTTAAGGTTCTTTGCGGCGTGCCTTCGGCCCCTAGCTGCAACCCCTTTCATTCCTTTTACTCTACCTCTGTTTATATTCTCTTTCTTCCATCTTACTTTCCATCTCTCCTGACAATTATTGATTCATGGTGCAACTGCGAGGTTTTCCTCCTGTTACACCTTTTAAACCTCCTTTACTCTCAGTTTCCGTTTCAGCGCTGAAGGACCTCATAGGTTCCAGCGCTTGGCCTATGGCCTAAATTCTATATTCCATTCTAAAATTTAGCTCATTGTTAAAAAAGTCAAGTATACCTTAGTTTAACCAGACCACTGAGCTGATTAACAGCTCTCGTAGGGCTGGCCCCAAGAGATTAGACTTATTTTACGTGGCTGAGAGCCAACTGATTACCTAGCAACGGGACATACAGCTTATTGTGGAATCCGAACCACATTATGACGAGAAATGAATTTCTATCACCAGAAATAAATTTCTCTAATTCTTCATTGGCCGGTCGGAGAGTCGAACGCTGGGCCAACAGCGTGCTGGCCGGGAGCTCTACCCACCCCTCCAATGAAGAACTAGCTATGCTTCACATGGGGTGAGGGGAAGGCGTTTAGGAGAGGATATAGCCAATCTGCATGTTGCTTTAATTGCATATTCATTGACTACTTCAAATTTTTTAAAAGAACCAAGCCTTCCCGCCCCTAAATAGGTCTTCATTAGATAGAATTGTAAAAATTTGTTATCTCATGTTTTAAGCAGATATTCGTATGCCCTTGTTTAGGTAAAGACCGTTTGATTAAACTTGTTAATTTGAACAATCCCACAAATAGCAATATTCCAAGTTTAGTGTATTGCATTCCGTAATTATTTTAGCGTAATTTCTATTCAGGAAGGCCCTAATGCACGGTATGTTATGGTATAATAGTATATGATTGAAGCCTTATGAAGACGAAACTCCATTCGGGCTTGAAATATTGTATGAAAAATGCATTTCATCTGTGCATAACCAATCCTTGTTCAGCACCAGCTCTTGTAAACAACAATGCGGTTGTAATGGGGGACAGCTCCACAACGCCCCCGGCCTCCCCCCCGTCACCGAATCTTTTCATGGAATATGCTGAAATGGAAATTGTCCTGCCCATCAAACCTTAAAACATGAACTGGCATAATAACTGGAGATTACAATATGTTTGCCATCAGTAGATTCGATGCCCTAGTTTAGAGCATTACATTGAAAACTGAATCGGGAAAAATATCGGAAATGGCCATTTTAGGTATCCTACCAAATAAAATGCAATATTCGTTTGTTCTGTATGTAACACTGATATTGACAGTGTACAGATAACGAACTCCACATTTTTGCCATCACAGAATATTGAGGAAGAAGAATTACTGTTAACATTTTGTACTTGATATAAGCGCGATGCAGTTATAAAATGAATTATTTCTCTCCTTTTTATCGAAACAGCTAGATTTAATTTTAAATATAACGAGAAATCGGAAGATGCATTTACTGTGCATAGAAAACCAACAAGTCATTTTCTTGTAATTCATTACCTCGGACATTGTGGTGTTTCAGTAAGAGTGTGACTGACTAAAAATTTTTCTTAGAGATCTAAAGAAACATTCAAACAGCCCTCGCAAAGGAATTCAAGGTCATCCATCACCATATGCTGTTGATATAATGACTTAACCTTTCGTATATCATCGATAAAGGCTTTTCCCAGAAAACAGTGAGTAGGTTTAGCCATAAAATCAAACTTGTTTGTCGAAGGTATCTAATATGAAAACCATTTTTATTTTACTGTTCAGAAACCACGGGAAGTTTTATCATAGTATAGAATTAAAACATAAATCAATGGATAAATTGGTAAATATGCTCATAAACATAAATTACTAGATAATTAAATACATAATAGATAAATTATTCGTTATTTATGACGTACTATGCTGAGAGATTGCCGTACATTTTATGTTTTAGATCAGTGGTTCTCAATTTTTTGGTATCGTTACCCCCGGCGGTGGTGTGATAGATCACCATTACCCCTCCCTACCCCATTCCTCTTCAGTTATGTGGAGTTATAATAGAAAGGAAAGAAAAATATTGGAATGCTTAATTTCTATTGCATTTTATATGTAAGAAATTAATTTTACTTTTACTCGGGTCTTAAGAAATAAAGAATTTAGATTTTAGACATTATTCTTGTGACAAAAAATTAAAATAAAAAAATTGTTCCTTTTATTACCTACTGGAATTAAAGCATAATTTCTTTGGTAATTAATAGAGAATAAAGACCTTATTGCTGCTATTACGTTTAGAAAGTGCCTCGTTACCCCCCAGAAACGGATTCATTACCCTAGCGGGGGTAAGTACCCTCAGTTTGAGAACCACTGTCTTAGAGAGAGAGAGGGAGACAGGACGATCCATATCTCAAACGAGAGCGGCATGGGACGACTTGGAGAACCCAGGCACTGGTTTTTCTGAGAGCTTTGGACCGTAACATCAATAGAAGTGAGTCCTCACCGTTTTCCAGGAGGAAAACTAGCCCGTACAAAAAGAAAATGATGGAACCTGGAGAATCCAGGCACTGGTCCTTCAGAGATCTAGACCGTAACATTAATAGGAGTAAGTCCTCACCATTTTCCAGGAGGGAAACTAGCCCGTACATAAGGAAAATGCTGGAACCTGGAGAATCCAGGCACTGGTCCTTCTGAGAGATCTGGACCGTAACATCAATAGGAGTGAGTCCTCACCATTTTCCAGGAGGGAAACTAGCCCGTACAAAAGGAAAATGCTGGAACTTGGAGAATCCAGGCACTGGTCCTTCTGAGAGATCTGGACCGTAACATCAATAGGAGTGAGTCCTCACCATTTTCCAGGAGGGAAACTAACCCGTACAAAAGGAAAATGCTGGAACCTGGAGAATCCAGGCACTGGTCCTTCTGAGAGATCTGATCCGTAACATCAATAGGAGTGAGTCCTCACCATTTTTCAGGAGGAAAACTAGTCCGTACAAAAGGAAAATGCTGGAACCTGGAGAATCCAGGCACTGGTCCTTCTGAGAGATCTGGACCGTAACATCAATAGGAGTGAGTCCTCACCATTTTCCAGGAGGGAAACTAGCCTGTACAAAAGGAAAATGCTGGAACCTGGAGAATCCAGGCACTGGTCCTTCTGAGAGATCTGATCCGTAACATCAATAGGAGTGAGTCCTCACCATTTTCCAGAAGGGGAACTAGCCCTTACAAAAGGAAAATGCTGGAACCTACCATCATCAATCAAAACTATAACATGAGCCTGTCAGGAGGTCCCCGGATGGCGGACACAATAATCAAATGCTAGTGAAGGCCTTTTCCGAAACATGTGATCCAATTAGACCGTTTTTCTAAACTTCGATCGATCATCTTGTGCCATACGAGGTTCCTTGTCATCAACCACGCACACCTGTGGGCTGATGTGAATTCCTTCTTACATAGTCTTGATAAAAGAAAAAAAAAACTCCTGCATATACATAATACAGTTTTGCTGTTATAGTATATTTGTAATATACTGGAAAAAAACTTGAAAATCAGGATGTAGTAGGAAAAAGACTCAAAACTCCAGAAAGTATCCGTATATTTTTTGTGTGAAGGGGAATATGTGACCTAATTTTCAGTTCAGAAAACTGAGAACTTGAAAATAAATAAAAAAAAACAAATATTCCATCTTTGAGGTAAATGCTTTTTATAATTACCTTTTTTTTTAAAGGAAATACTTAGAAAATGCATTTCGTGTTTATTTAGTTGTTCCACATTTTGTTATGCAAGACATTTGGCGTGAAGAACATGCTTACTACTGCCTGAGTGCAAGTTGAATCAGTTCGTAGCTTTTCTGTGATTAAAATTTTCATAAAATCCTCTGATCATTTATGATAGTAGTTTTGGAAAGATTAAAAATTAGGAATATATTTTTTATTAATGGGTTTTTTGTGGACTTGGTGATATTACTGTATATATGAATGCTAATTTTCTTACTTAATAATAATAATAAACTGATAACAATAATAATAACAATTTGTTTGCCATAAATGTTTTACATAGTGCTTTTAGGAGAACCTAATGTTAACAATTATGCCAGAAATGTTGAAAAAATTTTAAACTGGGACTAATCAAATGGCTAAGGTCTGAATAAGATCTGTTAGATTCAACTGCTGTTATTGGCGTGTTTTGATCGTTTTTTTCTTGTATGAAGAAACAGTGAAACTTCCTTTTAACAGCTCTTTACATGTTCATGTTCTTGTTTTTTTTCATGTTCATTTTTTTATAATATTGCGTATCCATAAACTTGGGCCCGTTATCCATTTACACGTGTTTGTATGTTATTTTTCTTGATATAATTTAAAAATGCTTGAACAATCACTCATTTCATATCTTTTAGGATTATTCGAGTGATTATGAAGACGTCGTTTGTAATTCTCCTAACTGTTTGGAAATGACTTTTGTCGGATGTAGATGACGCATTTTATGTTGCCCATCTCTTCAGAATTTCTTTTCTTATCACTCAACATTCTGAATTAATGGTTAATTGTAAAACTTTATTCTGTAAGACTGATTTTCGACGAATATGGCAATTTTCAGCCTTGGTTCGTCCAGTTTCCTCTGCAGTTTCCTCCGAACAGCTATTTACAGTAGTGCATTCTGTGGAAAGGTGTTTTGATGTGTTGTGCACAAGGAAGGAATCCATGCGTCATCCATCTTAATTTATCGCTCCATTATTACACCTGTCTCTGTTTGGATTAATTTCCTGGGATTTGTCTCCTCACTAGCACGTGGCGCTGAATATCCCATTTTAGATCGCAGCAATTAGATTTCTTTCTTCTCTCTAGCTTTGGAAATTTTTTCCTTCTTTCGTTTTTCCCGAGTGGTATAATTCTTCGCAACTTTCAAGAGGTAGGTATATCGCCCTTCAAGGTAAACCCCTTCCCTTCGACCCCCCCCCCCCATCCCTCCCTTTACCATTGTCGTTCCTTTCCCTCTTTCTTGTTTCCGTCGGGCCTGGGTAAGAAAAGGACATCAGGTTGCTCGTCTTACTGCCCTCCTCATATGACAAATAAGCAGTGTCCTTTTCCCGCTTAGAGCCTTATGAAGGAACGAGAAGAGAGAGGGGGGAATGAGGTTATGGAGAGAGAGAGAGAGAGAGAGAGAGAGAGAGAGAGAGAGAGAGAGAGAGAGAGAGAGAGGAGAAACTTCAGGGGTCCTCGCTGGGGAGTGCATTTAGGTTTGTTTTCATCGTGGCGCGAGGGGAGCTCTCCCCTTCGAGGATTGTTAGTTCTCAATTAGATGGATTAAAGAATGGGGTTGGTTTGCCTGATTGGAGGGAACGTTTGGATGTTTTTTTTTTCTTTCAATTACGGTTGTCGTTGCTCAGCTTTCTGTTTTGGTTCCATCATTTAGGATTCACCTGTCATATAGAGTTGTGATTTGACTTATGTATTTGGTCCGTGCTTATTGGGACTTTTTTTTTATGTAGAGTTTAGTGTCTTGCAGAAAGGTAAACTGATTTATCGGTTTGATCTACTGTATGTTCATTGGGGATTGTTAATTTATATTTTATTGTTATTCAGAGATGTAAATCGATTTGCCTCATTGATCTGTGCTCGTTGTGGTTTCCAGTTTATATTTAATACGATAATTACATGAAAATTTATTCATGTAAACGACCTTTTTCTCATTTTGAATATTCTAATAGGAAATCAGTGTCGTGTAATAAGGAAAATTGATTTGCCTGGTTAATTTAAACTCTTTATAGTGTTTTAGCACTGAATTTAAAGACAGAAGTGAAAATTTATTTTATGCAATTTGTCAACGTTCATTGCAGCACTTCGATCCAGAATTACTTTGTCAAGATGAAAGTTAATTTGTCTGATTGATCTGTCTCATTGTGGCTGATTTATTTGGAATTAAGTAACTTGGAGAAAAAATAGATATAAAATGACCTCATTACCTTGTTTACTTGCTTGATACAGAGATAAATCTTCTGTGCGATTTCCCTTCTCATCGAAATGCCTTTGGTGTGTGGAAAATATGCCTGTTAAAAAGGGCAGTATTTCCTGTTGACACGACCGGGCTTCTTTTGTTTACAACGGTTTGTAAAGACACTTAAGGCTGACAGTTCCCTACGTCTCATAACATCACAGGTGGCTTCTTTGCAATGAAAATTTCATAAATTCTTAAAGAGTCGTTGAGGCCGGCTTTAGGAAGAATCTTTCCTTTTCTTTTTAACATGTGCCCTAATTATTTGGTACTGAAGGATCGTACCTTTCATTTCCATCTTCAGAATCGTTTACTCAAGTCTTCAGTGTTAATTGCCGTGATATTAAGATTGGTATACAACTTTCGTTTACGTTCTGTTCACGATGGGTATATGGCTAAGAGTTGAAATATATTATTATTATTATTATTATTATTATTATTATTATTATTATTATTATTATTATTATTATTATTATTATTATTATTATAGAAATCTCGTAATACCACGAGTCACTAAAATGGTGAAGAAATCCACAGTGTAAGTATACATTGAGAATATATATACAAAACGAGAGCTTTCTAGAATCTGCTCGATTCTGCTCAACACTGACATTGTGGATTTCTTCTTCATTATTATTATTATTATTATTATTATTATTATTATTATTATTATTATTATTATTATTGGAGAAATAAATCCACAGTTATGTATGGGCAAATATATTTAGGAATAAATCTCTGCAGAGATTCCCGAAAGCTCTACATAGAGATTTATTTTTAAATATATGTACCCATACATAACTGTGGATTTGTTTCGCATTTTAAGACTCGTGCTACTGTGTGTATAGTTTCATTTATTATTATTATTATTATTATTATTATTATTATTATTATTATTATTATTATTATTATTATTATTATTATTATTATTATTATTATTATTATTTTTATTATTATTATTATTATTATTATTATTATTATTATTATTATTATTATTGCTAAGAAATTCACAGTCTCGTGGAAAACAGTTTGTGTAATGATAATCCACAATTATATAGTAAATTATATTACTATGTCAAATACAAAATACAAAAGCAAAGACTTTCCAACACCTGTGTTTATAGTAATTGTGGATTTACATTATTATTATTATTATTATTATTATTATTATTATTATTATTATTATTATTATTATTATTGAAAAGGATGGCTGTATTTTGCGAATTTAACTTATACAAGATCGTTTGTATTTTTCTTATAATTAGCTTTTCAGGCTTAGCGATGTTGGTCAGCAACTGGCCAATATTCATATCGGAAAAGGACAGTGTGAATGAGGGAAGTGTTGTTATTGAAATTATTCATTCAAAATTCGTAGATTTCTTCGTGATCTCGTTCGGTGGTTTGGATTCTACGAATTTTTAATGAATACTTCAATAGAAACACTTCCCCCATCTCACACTGTCCTCTTCCGATATGAATATTGGCCACTTGCTGACCAACATCACTGAGCCTGAAAAGCGAATTATAAGGAAAGTAGAAAAGATACTATATAAGATAAATTCGCAAAATACAGCCATCCTTTTCAATAAGACCTGCCTGAAAGAGGGTCTATTTCCTTCATATTATTATTATTATTATTATTATTATTATTATTATTATTATTATTATTATTATTATTATTGCTAATAGATTCACAATTTCGTGAAAACAATCTGTGTAATAAAAATCCACAATTATATAGTAAATATATTACTATGTAAAGTATGTAAAATAAACCAAAGACTTTCGATAACGTTATAATGTCAACATTTTAACGTTAGTATTGGTGAGGAACTTCGTTCAAGTGTTCGAAAGTCTTTGGTTTATTTTACACATTTTACATAGTAATATTTTTACTATATAATTGTGGATTATTATTATTATTATTATTATTATTATTATTATTATTATTATTATTATTATGTTGGGTTCTTACTCTCCTCCGCTAAATTTACTGGTAATAATTTACTTCAGCCCTGGAATTAACTTTAGGGGATTAGCGCTTCTTCCGGGATAACAGGAGAGTGCTGAATTACTTATGGACGGAATAATTCATATTTCTTGGCGCGCTTCGCATCCTAACGCGATTATTCTCGGGGCACTTCTAGCCATCATTTTTCTCGAGATCCTTCTCAGGCTCATTTTTTATCGGACCCTCTTGCCTTTGTTTTTCTTCGGTGATCTACACATTGTCGTTTATTGTGAGGTCCTTCAGATGGGTTGACGCTCGAGAGGAGATCCGTCACATATTTCTCTCTCTCTCTCTCTCTCTCTCTCTCTCTCTCTCTCTCTCTCTCTCTCTCTATATATATATATATATATATATATATATATATATATATATATATATATATATATATATATATATATATATATATATTTATAATATATATGTATATATGTGTGTGTATATATGTACACACACATATATATATATATATGAATTTTATATATGTGTGTATGTGTGTAAATACGCGTGCATATGCGTGTGATGTTAAATTTTTGTCAGTATAAAGTCTAACTGTAATTCAACCTCTGGATACAATACACATAATGTGGAGTGCGGCAATAAAACATGGCGATTTGTACAGAAAAGAGGACAGTGTATTAAACAGCTGGGACTGTGTGGTACCTAGTTAGTATAAATTCACCCGGATCATTACTTCAAATTTACGCTGTCTCATGTAATCCATGGTAAGTGCCAGCAGAATTCATAACCATACGCTTAATGTAATGCTCCGCCACTCTTTCACGCTCTGTACACAGCCTTATTTATGTTGCAGTAAAAATAGATATGAATTTTCTCCACGCTTCGCGCAGAGGAATTTGGACCCGGCTATAACTCCATTAAATTTTCTTTTATGCCTCGGTTTTGGCATTAGGAGTATCTTATTAGATGCGGCTTTATGTAAGTTGTTTTATATATAAAAACGTTTTGTGGCGTAATCAGTATATATGCGCAGGAGTTCACTCGAGCAGAGGGAACTGAATCATGCAAGCGGTCGCTGTGGTGTTAATGAGGAGGACATCTTGCGGGTATACGAAGCAGTTTTGAGACTACAAAACATTTACTTCCAAACGTTACGACGTATTCTCTCTCTCTCTCTCTCTCTCTCTCTCTCTCTCTCTCTCTCTCTCTCTCTCTCTCACACACACAAACAGCAACCTTTACCTCTTTATTCTTTTTCCTTTTTTCCTTGGGCTTAACTCTCTTTTAAAGTAAACTCTGTATAATTTGGGAAAAAGTGTGCTTTAGGCGTAGTGTTTTAGTTCCTCGTTGGACGGGTTGATATAGTTCTCGGATAGCACTCTGCTGAGCCCGAGTTCGCGTCTCCGGCCGGCCAATGAAGAATTAGAGGAATGTATTTCTGGTGACAGAAATTCGTTTCTCGCTATAATGTGGTTCGGATTCCACGATAAGCTGTAGGTTCCGTTGCAAGGTAACCAGTTGGTTCTTAGCCACGTAAAATAAGCCTAATCCTTCGGGCCAGCCCACTGGTCTGTTTAAACTAAGATATGCTCTTTTTTTTTTGCAACAAAAAACCTCCTGTTTTTATTTTTGTTGATGGGTGATCTTCACTGCACATGTATTTTAATGTGAAGGTATGCAGCTTATCACCCAAACTCCTCCGTTTGCTAACAGAGAAAGAGTAACGCTCACCCTATAATGGGAATTTTAATGTGCTCTGGGAGAACTCATGAACTAGGTTTCATAAGTGCATTCCGACACGATTATAAAACTGAGGAAAGAGAGAGAGAGAGAGAGAGAGAGAGAGAGAGAGAGAGAGAGAGAGTCTCATTGTCTGTGTTAGCCGTAGCAATTTGCGTAAATGCTTCATTTCCTGCGTTAGATCTATCAACATTACGTTTTCAGGCTTCCTGAGAGAAAATGCCGGTATAGTTGGAAGCCAAAAACTGTAATGAGTTTGAACCATTATGTGGAATATTTCTGTTTTGACCCGACGGAAAAACGGAACAATTTGCAAGAAAAAACCAGCGGCTGCTCGTTTTTATCTTCGACGCGGAATTGAAATGTTAGAAGGCATCCTTTGAACAAGCTCTTTTCTAAGCGTTCGGTTAAAATTTGTTGATGATGACGATAACGGCGATGATGATAGCTGGTGATCTGACCTACTTTTATGATGATTATCCATTTCATGATTATAAGGCAGTCGTTGTATAAGCATTGCCAATTTTTTGCTATATATATAGTATTGTCATTTTAGATATAACTGGCTTATAATGCGGGATTGATGTTATCACACACACATATATATATATATATATATATATATATATATATATATATATATATATATATGTGTGTGTGTGTGTGTGTGTGTGTGTATACACGCCTACATATACATACATATATATTGATCTAATATTTATTGCAATATTTCACAGTTGATGAAATGGCTACTTTAATGTTGCTTTTCAAAAATTATATATATAAATAAACGTATTATTGCGAACAACTTCGACAGAAAAGCAGGCAAGCATAATGTCTTCCATTTGTTAAACAAGCCTTCCTGTTACCCACGGGAGGGGATATCCATAATACGCTTATGTTGTTTCTATTTGCATTCATATTATCTCTTCTCCGTGTAATTTTTAATGTGTAATTATTCGTATGTTTTCTGTGTTCCAGGTTTGTTGAGCGTGTGACTGAGAAGGATGTATTTAGTCTTAATTGGTATGTAAGTCTTTACCTTTTACCTCGTATTATTATAAGGAGCTGAACGTCCTTTGTTCTTTAATGACAAATATAGAAATGTATTTTCTCTGCTTTAAATCACACAGTGTCTTAGTTTTACATGTTTATTTCTTCTTCCTTTTCATTATCATTAATCCTCTGCTAAGAATCGTGTTGTTATTATTATTATTATTATTATTATTATTATTATTATTATTATTATTATTATTATTATTATTATTATTATTATTATTATTATCTTGCCCATAAACTCCTGAGTGACATAATCACTCTACCCCAATATTAGAAACAATGACCTACATTTTAGTCACTGACCTATTGTATCCTAAAATTGCCAGCATTTTACCATCATACACTCTTTTTGTAAAAGGACTTAAGCTATTATCCTTTGGAAGTTAGCCTACATTATTGGCACTCCAAAATTAACCAACGCTTCGAAAGTCCGTTGATAAAATCCACCGGCAATACGATTTGGGAAAAAGTGCCGAGCTGTCCTATAAAAACGGTGCCGAATTTTAAAAGCTGGCTTTTCAGGTATTCATAAAGGCTTTAGATTTATCGTGTTTTTCAATTTGAAAATCACTTTTCAAACGATCATTTTACCCATAAAGGTAAAGATAAATGAGACCTGTCCCTCAACAAAGTTTTTAAAATTAATTATTTCACTAAATATTAATCCACAGCCTGGTTCAGTACTGTTTATTATCGTAGCAGTGAATCGTTGTAAACATTATTTCATTGGTGCCTGTGGCACGGACTGTTGTCTTCTGTGAAAATAACCAACAGTTAACCGCATTTTCTGGCTGGATTCCTCTGTTTGTAAACAGTGTCCCTGTATTTTGGCTATCACTTTGTTATGTCAGTAGTTGCGATTGAACGTTCTTTGCTTTCAGCACGTGAGGTTGAGAGACCCTCTGACAGAACTTCTTAAAATTTCGCTTTTACTGACCAAGTATTTTCTTATCACATTCTTCTGTAGACTTTGACTTTGAATGATTTTGACATCTTCGGAGATAGAGTTTCGAAACTAGGGGCATAGTAGATCCGTGATGGGAGCCAGAGTATTCGCAGACTCCACACACATCATTGCACCGCCCTCTTCCTCTCACAGTAACAACAAAACACGATGCATAAATTGAAGTGATTTAACATTTTTTGTCCATATGCCCGAGGTCGAGTCCTAGCGCACCTGTTCAGTAGGTAAATAATGATTATTTTCGTTGTTATTGTTGGATAAAGCGAACTTCGTCCTGTGTTTTTGTTTATATATAGACAGTATTTTAAATAAAGGCAATGCCACGAAGGAAAGAGAAACGACGGAGTGGTGCTAGGCCTTTCAACTTTCTGTCCTTTACTCTGCTAAGTAAAGGACAATAATTCAGTGGCCTAGCACCACTCCGTCGTTTCTCTTTCCTTCGTGGCATTGCCTTTATTTATATATTCATCACGATCCATATTTTCGTGATTCAGTTATAGACAGTACTTTATGTAGCAGATATTACAAAGTAACAATTCATTCAACATTTGAAACATGTAAACTATTCACAGCACATAACCATAAAGAAAGCACGGGGTTCACGTTATCGTTCGTGAAATTTTCATTTAATTATTAATTTGTTAATTTATCTGGTTTTCTAATAGCTGATCTCTTTCTGTATTTCTCATTACCTTCTGCTACTTCTTTCGAGTTGACACCATGTTCTTTGGAAGCTTGAATTTCAGCTCAGTGGCCCCTATGGGCTTGTTTCATATGAATAGGGTTTATCTTCTGAATAATAATAATAATAATAATAATAATAATAATAATAATAATAATAATAATAATAATAATAATAATAATAATAATAATAATAATAATAAAGAATGAGTGTTCAGTTTTAATCATTGCATCAACCATTCTACAATTTTCTGTAATTTCAACTTAATCACGTATTAATCTTCGACATTGGGACTTTTGTTGTTTTGATTCTGCAACAAAGATCAGTCAACCAATTCTTTTAACACTCTCTTTGACAAAAATCAGTGAACCATTCACTAATAAGTTCACAGGATGAAAAATCAGTTTTCTACATCAAAAACAGCTGATGTAAACAAAAACAAAAAAATGATAACATTGATTTATGAGATTTTCAAAGCCCCTCCCCCCCACTTCTCCCTCAAGCTCAATGCTGCATGCATGCAAGCACCTGAGATAGGTTGTACAAATAACTCGTTTGACGTTGTGCAGAAGGAAGGAATGCACTTGGATTGGATGAAACGTATTTACACACACACACACTCTCTCTCTCTCTCTCTCTCTCTCTCTCTCTCTCTCTCTCTCTCTCTCTCTCCTTTCCTTGATCCAAGTGTTCGTGTTCAAGACGTTCCGAAACTATTTCACGGCTCTGAATCTATTTTGGGTAGTGACCAAGACTAAAGTCTCAGGCGAGAGCTTTTCACTGCAACATTAATCACTCTCAGGTCGAGACAGGATACACAAGGAAGGTCAGTAAAACAAAACATTGCTAGAGGAGTCTCTCTCTCTCTCTCTCTCTCTCTCTCTCTCTCTCTCTCTCTCTCTCTCTCTCTCTAACAAAATACACACATAGTTTTGAGTTCTATTACTTCCATATGTTTCCGTGAAATTCCCTTAAATCGATTGCAGTCGAAGCCAACGGGCCATTGCTAAGCCGGTCTTTTCTCTATATCTAGATTCCTAAGCGATCCGTGGGATTATTCACGATCTGGAACGTTGCTTCTCTCTCTCTCTCTCTCTCTCTCTCTCTCTCTCTCTCTCTCGTTAGGTCAGTGTTCTCTCTCGCAGGTTAGCTAGCATTCTCTCTCTCTCTCTCTTAGTTTGTATTCAGTGTTGTCATTTAATTTCGTTAAAGGTGGAGTTGTATAAAAGACACTTAAGTAACAACACATATAAATTTAGCATTGAAATAATTTTTTTTGTCATTAGGTTATGCGCAGACAATAATACACATACTTTCACACATGCACGAGTGCAAAAAGGAAATTCAGTCATAACATTGATTATTTAGATAAAACTAGAAATTTCGACGGGAAAGATTCTGGGAACCGCGGTAACGTCACCTAAGATTGTATCGTATGAAGTATGTTACAACATTTTCAAAAAAAAAATCCAGTATATCTTTGTATATATACTTAATTAAACACTTTTTGCCACTTTTTAGGACTTCCACTTTGAGAAATGCACGTATATACTTAAAAGTCTTTTTTAGTAACAAAAACTTAAAGTCGTTATTACGTAATTCTTTGATACAATGAATGACCTTGGTTCTCGCGTTAACTGTTAATTAACCAACAGGATGGGTGCCGATTGGTTGATTGTTTTTCTTCCATGCTTTACTATTATAGTGCCAGCTGTTGTTCACAAATGGGAATTCTCGGTAGCTGGGCGAGAGGTTGAACCATTAAATCAACTGATCATCTTATTCACTCTTTGGAGTTGTTAAATTGGGAGGCAGCGCATCTGTTCCTCCTTTTCAATGTGACTGCTCTCTTTGTGGGTCTCCTTTTATCCTTCCGAACGTTTCTAGGATAGAAGAACTGATGGGAAGGGGTGGAATCATAAGTAATAAGGTAACAGGTCATTCAGTGAGACCTTCATTACTTTTTTAGTTTTCTGTAAAGTAAAACTATTGTGCCGGCTTTGTCTGTCCGTCCGCACATTTTTCTGTTCGCACTTTTCCTGTCCGCCCTCAGATCTCAAAAACTACTCAGGCTAGAGGGCTGCAGATCGGTATATTGATCATCCACCCTCCAATCATCAAACATACCAAATTGCAGCCCTCTAGCCTCAGTAGTTTTTATTTTATTTAAGGTTAAAGTTAGCCATAATCGTGCATCTGGTAACGATATAGGACAGGTCACCACCGGGCCGTGGTTAAAGATTCACGGGCCGCCGGTCTTACAGCGTTATACCGAGACCACCGAAAGATAGATTTATTTTCGGTGGCCTTGTGTATATGCTGTATAGAAAACTCGATTGCGCTGATGAAACTTCGGTGTTTCTTTTTACCCGTACAGTATAATTTCCTTTTGCGCGTCCATTTCTTCAGAATTCTCCTGCTTAAAGGTTCTTTGAAATCACTTCCTCTCTGAGGCTCCTGTTGAGGGATCCCATCTGTGATGCTTGTGACGATTTAAAATTCATTACATCAAGATCTGTGTTGGAATTTTCCTGTTCCTGAATCTGACATTTGAGTCGTTCGTCTGTTTGAGGATACCGCAGTTACTGACCGTTGATGTTGCAGTGCTGGGTAATCTTTACGTAAATGCATAAATTCTCATCCTTTCCTAATGGGAGAGCTAAGTAGGTAAATACACGCTCGCGCACACACATACAAATGTACAGTATATATATATATATATATATATATATATATATATATATATATATATATATATATATATAATTTTTTGTATGTACGTATGTATCCGGTACATACACACACACACACACATACATACATATATATATATATATATATATATATATATATATATATATATATACGTATACTGTAGCATGCAAGACAAATAAAATCATTATAGCTGTTTACCTGAATTTAGCCTAGATACACAGTTCGCCAGGTTATATGACTCAGTAGGTACTTTTTCTTTTTGACACATTGCACGCTCTGTGTACACGGTTGAAATCCCGTGATTTAATGCCTCTAACGCACACTCTTGGGGACTTTCAGAGCTGTTGGGGGGGGGGCGTAGAATGCATTTTTTTTTCAAACACTGACCCACTTCCGTTGGTTTGTTCAATCACCCTCAGTCAACACGCGCACGCACATAGATTCCTGTCTTCCAACCCTCAGTTGGCGGTTTTTTCAATTTTCCTTATGCCTTTTTTTGATGATGGCCTAATTCAACTATATATATATATATATATATATATATATATATATATATATATATATATATATATATATATATATATAAATGAAATTTTTATCACACCGTGATTTATATATGATCATGAAGCTACAAATGTTGTTTAATATCCAATTCACGAATATATATATACTGTATATATATATATATATATATATATATATATATATATATATATATATATATATATATATATATATATATATATATAAAGTTAAAACTAAAGTCCTCCTGGGCCTCTGTAGGCTCATAGGGCAGGCGCTGATCTGTTTTTTAGGCCGACAGCCAATGGGGGGACAGGTCCCGATGCCTATGACACGTGGCCAGTGTGTCGCTAGGCCTACTGTTTATATATATACATATATATATATATATGTATATATAATGTGTGGATGTATGTATGTGTGTGTATATTCGGTGTATGTATGTGTATGAATAGATGCATATACATACATCTATCTATATATATATATATATATATATATATATATATATATATATATATATATATATATATATATATACATATATATGTGTGTGTGTGTGTGTGTGTGTGTGTGTGTGTGTATACTGTATATATGTATATATGCATGCAAGTATGTAAGTATATGTGTGTATAGGAGGTGTAAGGAGAAAGTTTATTTTCGCCCGGAGACATCAAAGTGAATATAGGTGATGTAGATAAATGTGATGTAGATGTCAGTTCTGGATTATCACAGGTGAACGGATGGTGAATCATGCCGTTCTATATTCGCTCTTGATTATTGGAAGCACCTGCTTTCAAAAGAAAACCTCTTTCTTAGAATGTTTTAGAATGAGAAGTTAGACGATAAAATTGTGTGTTAGATTATATACAAGTGCAAATTAGGTAGAGGGAACAAATGAACAGAAATAACAGTAAAATAAGGAGTAAATTGATAGACGTAACTTTAAAATAAGTAGTAAACTGATAGACGTAACATTTAAAGAAGGGATAAATTGATAGAAGTAATATTACCAGATGGAATAAATTAATAGACGTAACATTTAAGGAAGGAGTAAATTGATAAAGTAATATTAACAGAAGGAATAAATTGATAGACGTAACATTTAAGGAAGGAGTAAATCAATAGAAGTAATATTAACAGAAGGAATAAATTAATAGACATAACATTAAAAAAGGAACAAATATATAGACGTGACATTAAAAGAAGGAATAAATTAATAGATGCAACATTAAAAAAGGAACAAACTGCTAGACATAGCAATAAAAGAAGGAGTAAACTGATATACATAATAGCACAATGAGGAATATGTTGATGTATGTATCAGTAAAAGAAGGGATAAGTTAATAAACGTAACAATAAAAGAAGTACATTGATATAAGTAAAGGTAAAAGTAGGAATAAATTGATTGAATTCATAGTAAAAGAAGGAATTAATTGATAGAATTCACGTAAAAGGAGGAATAAGTTGATAGACGTAACATTAAAAGAAGGAACGAATTCGTAGAAGTAAAATTAAAAGAAGGAATAAGTTGATAGAGGTAACAGTGAAAGAAAGAGTAAATTAATAGAAGTAACAGTAAAAGAAGGAATAATTTGATAGACGCAACAGTAAAAGAATGAATAAATTGATAGCCGCCACAGTAAAAGAAGGAATATTTTGATAGGCGTAACAGTGAAAGATGGAATAAACTGATAGCCACCACGATAAAACAATGAATAAATTGATAGATGTAACAGTAAAAGTAAGAATAAATTGATAGACGCAACAGTAAAAAAAGGAATAAATTGATAGACGCAACAGTAAAAGAAGGAATAATTGGTAGATGCAACAGTAAAAGTAAGAATAAATTGGTAGACGCAACAGTAAAATTAAGAATAAATTGATAGACGTAATAGTAAAAGAAGGAATAAACTGATAACTTCAAAAGTAAAAGAAAGAATATTTTGACAGACACCACAGTAAAAGTAAGAATAAATTGGTGGACGCAACCGTAAAAGTAAGAATATATTGTTAGACACAACAGTAAAAGTAAGAATAAGTTGATAGATTCAGCAGTAATAGCAGGAATAAATTGATAGACGTAACAGTAAAAGTAAGAATAAATTGATAGACATAACACTAAAAGAAGGAATATATTGATAGACACAACAGTAAAAGTAGGAATAATAAATTGATAGGCGCATCAGTAAAAGAAGGAATAAATTGATAGGCGCAACAGTAAAGGAAGGAATAAATTGATAGGCGCAACAGTAAAGGAAGGAATAAATTGATAGGCGCAACAGTGAAAGAAAGAATAAATTGATAGACGCAACGGTAAATGAAGGAATAAATTAATAGGCGCAACACTAAAGGAAGGAATAAATTGATAGGCGCACTAGTAAAAGAAGGAATAAATTGATAAGCGCAACAGTAAAAGAAGGAATAAATTGGTAGCTGCAGCAGTAAAAGAAACAATAAAGTGATAGACGCAACAGTAAAAGAAGGAATAAATTGGTGGATGCAGCAGTGAAAGTAGGAATAAATTGATAGACGCAACAGTAAAAGAAGGAATAACTTGGTGGATGCAACAGTGAAAGTAGGAATAAATTGATAGGCGCAACAGTAAAAGAAGGAATAAATTGATAGACTGAACAGTAAAAGATGGAAAAAACAGATAAACGTAACAGCTAAACGGCGAGAGTTTACAGATATATCCAGTCATTAACAGGTTAAGGCGAAAATGAAAAATGGAGGCAGTTTTAAATGGAGAGGAAGCTATATTTAGTAAACGCTCTCAGTGAAAAAATATTGTGAAGCGTACTTTTGCTATTTTTTCCTGAACTCTAGAGCTATTTGCTCACTTTTTCTGATGTTTTTAATTTTCAGCTACTCTATTTCCCCCGTTTTAGATTCATGCATTTTCATTTTATTTACCTTCTTTTTTATTTTGTTTGTTCATAAATTTTGGGAGGAGTGTTTTGTGCTTAATTCCCTCATCTTACAAGTAACTTAAATTTCCAGGTGTATTCTTCCTGTCTACCCATTTCCACCCTTTACGGGTTTAAATGTATTTTCTTTTTATTGTAGCACCCTTATTCATTCTGTTCATAAAAATCTGAACTACTCTTTACTTTCCATCAGAAATTTTCGAGAAAGAATCGTTTGTTATTTTCCTCCTCTTACAAGTATTGTCGTATTTCCCTGTCGTGTTTCTACCCCCTTAGAAAAATCACTGGTCCTTATTTCCCCCGTCGGAATCGTTTCCTTCTCGACCCTTCCTGCCTTTTTTTTTTTTTGTAGACATTCTCTTCTTTAGCCTCATATTTCCTTATCAATGTCACCTACATAACCACAACTTTCCCCATCTTGCAGCGTATCTCTCTCTCTCTCTCTCTCTCTCTCTCATGACCCACCTCATGCTCCAGCTCCTCCTCTTCCTCCTCCTCCTCGTCCTCCTCCTCTTCTCTTTTCCCTCTCTCCTCTCGAATCAATAAAATCCGTTGGTGCGGCTTATGCTTGAACACTATCCTATCCTCTCCTACTCTTCCATCTGCCACCGCTTCCTCCTCCTCCTCCTCCTCCTCCTCCTCCTCCTCCTCCTCCTCCTCCTCCTCCTCCTCCTCCTCCTCTCTCTCATGTCCAAAGCGCATCCTACTCGGTCCTACTCCTGCTTCTGCTGTGGTCCCGATGTTGTTTTTTTCCGAATGGTATTTGTTGTTTTTGTTTAACTTTCTTTCATTTTAAGTCCGTTTCTTGTTTTGGCATTTCCCCCTACTCCTTTTTTGTTATCCCGCTCTCCCACTCCTGCTTCTGTTGTGGCCTTGTTAGATTTTAGGGCAGTTTTCTTTCCCCTTTAGCCTTCTCTTCGTTCGTTATCTTTTTAAGTATCTCCTCTGGGACTTTATTTTTTATTTTTCTGAAATTCTTTATTTTTTATTTTTCTGAAATTCCTCTCTTATACTCATTGCCCATGCTACCCGGTTGATATTTCCCCGTGATGATGTTCGCTATCTTTTTTATATCCCTTCTGATTATTCTGTTGTAATTTCCTCTTCCCCATTCTTCCTGTTCCTCATTTTGATATAAACTCTCAACCTTCCCTGAGCCTTCCTCTTCCTAAATTGTCAATAAAAGCGCTGCTTTATGTCATGACACAATATCAGTGAAAGCACTCTGGAGTTACTCTATGCATTCACAGGCACTTATTCCATGATGCTAGAGCTTGATGCCTCTCTCTCTCTCTCTCTCTCTCTCTCTCTCTCTCTCTCTCTCTCTCTCTCTCTCTCTCTCTCTCTCTCTCTCTATGAATTATTTATAAGGCAATTTATCCTAACCTTAGTGGATTCACTCAAACTAGATCCCAAGAGCAGCGCGATTCCCAAATATGTTTGTAACGACTTTTTTTATTGGCTGTTGAAAGGGGACCGGTGCAGTGCCTGTTTTTGGCCCCCATCCCCCCCCCCCCAAACTCTTGTCATGCAGCACCCTCTTGTAGTCTTAGAAAATATTCCAGTTGTCTTATTTAGCTCACCTCACTTGTTACACAGGATATGCAAATTTTGATTACGTTGTTAGTTTAAACAATGATTGTTAAACTGTAGAGTTAAGTATATCTTAGTTTAACCAGACCACTGAGCTGATTAACAGCTCTCCTAGGTCTGGCCCGAAGGATTAGATTTATTTTACGTGGCTAAGAACCAGTTGGTTACCTAGCAACGGGACCTACAGTTTATTGTGGAATCCGAACCATATTATAGCGAGAAATGAATTTCTATCACCAGAAATAAATTCCTCTTATTCTTCACTGGCCGGTCGGAGATTCGAACTAGCGGCCAGCAGAGTGCTAGCTGAGAACGGAACCCACTCGCCAGCGAGGAACTATTTTTCCAAAACTCGATGAGGAAAAAACAAAGTGATTAGGTTGAATATAAGTCAGCAAATAGCACGTAATGGTCTTTATTCCACTCTTTACGATAATTCTTTTTTGGCGAATATAAGTCAAAGAATAGCATGATATTTTTTCACTTATTACTAAATTTCGATTTTTTTAGCAGTTGTGAAATAAAGCTCGGAGCAGACCACTGATTTTCTCCCCCTACATAAAATTTTCTTTAATAAGACAGCGCTTTCAAACTTTGTAAAAGGTGTGATAAATGATGAAACAGAAAGGTTTAGGTTGATGCTGTGTACAACCATAACCAACTTAATCTGCTGTGGTCGTCGCTAGATACAAGGGTGGGGCTGTGGGATCAGCCACTGTCAGCCAGATGGGGCGAATTATCACTCAATAATTATTGTGCCATGATATTTACCTGTAAAATATTGCATAAAAAGCATAAAGGGAATTTAAGAAAGTTAAACACCTGTTTGTATCTGGCATTTAGTCGGAAATTCAGACTCCAGAGAACTGTATAATTGATTGATGTGTATATACTGACGTTGCAACAGCAATGGTCATCGACGCCGGACTAGCGAGGACTTTCAAGCTTACAGAATTCTCTTTCCTTTAACACTGAAAGTGACGGTACTCTCTCTCTCTCTCTCTCTCTCTCTCTCTCTCTCTCTCTCTCTCTCTCTCTGTATGTGTGTGTGTCTCTGTGTGTTTGTGTGTGTGTAAATAAGTAGATAATAAATGACAGAATAAATAGATAAAAAAGTATGGGCCACAAAAGATCTTATTGAATTTTTCTCAATTTCTTTATTTACCTTAGGTAATTTTACTGTAGATTGCCCCTTGATTCAAAGTAAACAAAAACACACTAGGTTTCATCTAAAATTGATGCAAAGGCTTATAGTATGCATAAAATCAAATTCTAAGAAAAACACACTCTAGTTTTCATCTAAAATTAATGCAAAAGCTTTTAGTATGCATAAAATCAAATTCGAAATTGGAAAACGCACACGTATAAGATTACCACAGAAACAAATGATTTGCCTTAGTTCGATAAAATTATGGCATGAAAACAGCAACAATGTATGATTACTGATTGCTGTGAAACCTCCGTAGGTTTAAATTTTGGGGATGTTCGTAGAGAAAGGTTCAGAAAATCCATTGAGAGGATTGAAGGAAAGAGAAGGAGACCTAGAAAACGCAGGTTAGGTGAAGTAACGCAGGTGTTGAAACAGAAAAACTGTAATATCCCAGGAAAGGTGTAAGGTTAAACTTTGACTGAGGAACCAAGGCAGGTAACAGAAGGATTGATGGGGGGAATAACAGTGTGTGTTAGACAAGAAAGAGGGTGCGGGGTGAAGTTTTGTTACAAAACAGTTGATGTGAGAAGTTTGTAAGTAAAGAGAAACAAGTAAAAAATGCGCCGAAGTTTCTTCGGCGTAATCGAGTCTTCTGTACATCGTATAATCAAGGCCACCGAAAATACATCTATCCTTCGGTGGTCTCGGTATAATGCTGTATGAGCCGCGGCCCATGAAACTCTAACCACGGCCCGGTGGTGGCCTGTCCTATATCGTTGCCAGACGCATGATTTGGCTAACTTTAACCTTAAATAAGATAAAAACTACAGAGGCTAGAGGGCTGCAATTTGGCATGTTCGATGATTGGAGGGTGGATGATCAACATACCAATTTGCAACCCTCTAGCCTCAGTAGTTTTTAAGATCTGGGGGCGGATAAGAAAAAAGTGCGGACGGACAGACAAAGCCGGCACAATAGTTTTCTTTACAGAAAACTAAAAGCTTTATATTGAATACATGATCTAGAAAAGGTTTAAGGTAAAGTCACTAGAGTGCTAATATGGAGAGTATTGAGATTATATAGAGGGCGTTTGTTAAGTGTTTAAAAAGTTTTTATTATGGAAGAAAGCTGCTTAGGATATGTGAATGATACGATGAC
This sequence comes from Macrobrachium rosenbergii, assembly GCF_040412425.1. Taxonomy (NCBI): domain Eukaryota; kingdom Metazoa; phylum Arthropoda; class Malacostraca; order Decapoda; family Palaemonidae; genus Macrobrachium; species Macrobrachium rosenbergii. Next base: position 9,906,718 of record NC_089788.1, on the reverse strand, counting down.
TGATTTGGTATAAAAATGATGCTAAGACAAAGGTGTGTCATGTCTTAGTAGCTGTTTAATATTGCTTTGGTTGGAGTGATGCAAGAAGTTTGAGAAAGGACATTAGACGTAGACGCACAAGTTGCTGGATAGATCGGGAAAGTGAAAATGAACTGCAGGAGCTGGTAAAAGAGTTTGAAAGTGTTTGCAAGAGGGGAAAGCTGAGGTTAAATGGCAACCAGGGGGATGGCAGTGAAAGATGGAAAATAGAAGCATTTGATTTGTTCAAGTATCTGGGAGTAAGTGTAACGGATGATGGCAAGATGAGAGAAAAGTTATCACGGAATGGGTGAAGCCAGGAAGTAGCAAGTGCACCCAGAAGATCGGAAACAGATTTCAACAGTCTGTGGAAGTCGATGCTGGATTGTATGAAGGGGTTGTTGAACCAACCCTCCTTCCTGGAAGTGAGATGTGGATTTTAAATGCAAGTGGAATAAAAAAAGAAGTTGAGATGAATTGTTTCCAAAGTATAAATGGTGTAACAAGAGTTGTAAGGGCGAGAAATGTGGAGATGCAAAAAACCATTCCACACTCCATTTTTGACTCATTTTCTTATCCCACAACGTTACACCCATCAAACTTCCATGGAGGCATACAAGAGTCTTATCTTAAACTTATTTTACAGTCATTCTTCTCTATATATTTTAACAAAAAAAGTATAGCTTAGTTTAACCAGACCACTGAGCTGATTAACAGCTCTCCTAGGGCTCGCCCGAAGGATTAGACTTATTGTGCGTGGCTAAGAACCAATTGGTTACTTAGCAACCGGACCTACAGCGTATTATGGAATCCGAACCACATTATAGCGAGAAATGAATTTCTATCACCAGAAATAAATTCCTCTAATTCTTCATTGGCCGGCTGGAGACTCGAACTCGGGCCTAGCAGAGTGCTAGCCGACAACTCTACCGACTCATCCAACGAGGAACTACATATTCTAACAGACTACGCTTCCTTCAGATATTTTTATTTGCTCCACAACTCATCTCTGCCATACATCCTTAACACCTCCAAATTACCTCACTATAAAGGTGATACTGTTCATAACGAATAGTTGATCCCCATAACCCATTCCTTGTCTAAACCGGCAATGTTCTTCCCCAATCAATCCTTTCCCACCCCACTTACTTTATCAAATGAAATCCAACCATGTTTTTTCCCCCAATACTCTTTAAGTAATGTTACGCTCTTGTATTTGTTAGTCTCCTGTCTGTCCGACCTTTGTTTGGCTTTGCCTATAATTTTAGTTACATATTATATTATAATTTTTCGTTTAATGATTTTTGCGTGTGTGAAGTAATTTTACTCAATAATTGTGAATATACCTTCGATATGGTTATATTAAATTCATTTTTGTAACCCCAAGACTAAAAGAAAATCCCATATACTGCTTCACGTTTAGTGAATACTTTATACGTATTAAATTTACGTGTTTAAGCTATGTGTGTCCGCTTTGTATTATGATGAAATTATGTAAATGAATGTACTCTCACTTTGGATCATCTCGACGGCTTTGATTATGGTGTAAATAAATTATGTGAATTTGCAAATGTGGCGCTAAAGCCCCTATTCTGTAGTAGAGATTTAATACGGATAGAAAAATTTGTTTTGTTGGTCGGACTTTGAAGTGGAATTTTTCTGGAGACATTCCGCTTTACAGTAAAGCAATTAAATTTATCAGTTCAGCTTTGAATGTTTTGATGTGATTTAACTCTTTCTGGAATCTTGTTCTTTGTGGCAATTCAGGAGGGAATGATATGATGATACTGAGAAAGCTGTCCGTAATACCATACGTTATTTTTGTTTTTTTCTCTCACAACTTGCTAGGTTGGTATCACCGAGTCTGGATCTGGGATGTAATTTGAGAATCTGGCACATACCCTATTTTTATTAGGATTCCAACACGCCTAATTATCCTTAATTTGGCTAGCAGTGCTTTTTATTGAAGCAAGCCCGGTTAGAAGTTTGCGCATCCAATCCTTTCCAAGTTCCTCTTGAGGTCCCCTGGGATTATTCTTAGTGCCCAGGATGGTAGGTATTACTTCCACCACAGCTTTCCACATTCACCTTGTTTTCATCTTTGGATCTTTATAATTTTTTTATACGCTCTGTCTTTCTCCTTAACTTTAGTCTTCCCTAGTATGGCTGCATCCGTCAGAGGTACTTTATGGGGTTCTCTGTTTACCAGGGTTAGGTCTGTTCTTGGAGCCATGTATTGTAAGGTCAGTCTTTAAACAATATTCCCAGAATACCTTGATTTTTGTCGTTTACCAGCACTTTTTCACTATATGGTTGTACCTCTTATTTGTACCTGGTAGGATATTTTTTGAGCAGATCTTTCAGTACAGTGCCTTGGCGACCGTCATGCATTCCCTTGGAAAAATTGAATTCCGCTGATGCAATTATTATCATTTAGCAACAAAAGAGGGTACATTGCAGAAAAGTTGTGTACGTTTTCTCTTGTGGGTCATGGCTTTCTTAAATGCATATGCATCTTAACCTGACCTATCCTTATGCGCCGTGCCATGACCTGGCATAGGGGGTGAACCCGCAGCGGGACATAATGCATAGTAGAACGACGTGCGCATAACTATTCTCCGGTATTACCCAGAAGAGTAACTGGGTTGCTTTCCCTTCTGGATTTACAGTGCAGAAAGCAACTGATATCTTGTATTCATGTATACCTTAAAACCAGATGTTGTTATCTTATAAAATTATAAAAAAATACTAAACTTGGTGCTGTTGTGAATTTCCATGAAAATGAATGGATTCTGTATGTTTTAAGTATGTAAATATTCATGTAAAGGAATTCATTCACTGTACTGATTGTGTATAAAGTTCCTTGTAAAGCAATGTAATCAATCAGTTGTATTTATTTCAAGTGTTAGGAAAAGGATTGAATGCAGAATATTGTATGTGATGATCAATGAATCAGTTTATTGAAAGATGGGTGAAGAAGCTTTGAATTACCTAAGAATTTTAGGATTGAGGATCTATTGTGCATACTTAGAATGATTGCTCGAAATTAACGTTAAAGAGAATTTTAGTGGGTTGGAGTCTAAAATAGATGGGAAATTTAGGTAAGAATGATTTGAACTCACCACCTCTCAATTCAGTTAAATTTAGTTAAATGAGAAATCAAACGATTTGCAAGTCATGAATATGGCTGAATTGCCTAATTAAAACTGAGCGTAATTGCCTTGGATATAAGGAAGAAATGTGGATAGTCTGACAATGGCAAGGCAATGATTATTGAAGAGAGCACGAGAAAGGTGTTGTAATACAATTGTGAATATGATTATTTAAGTGACTAACTAGGATGTGTAAGGTGCTTTTCAGTGAGGGAAAGGTTATCGTAGAATGGATACTAAGGTTCTCATTTAATGGATATTTTAAGTTGAATCAAGTTGTCAGTTACTTGATGGATGGTTATCATCCTCTTTTTAAGTGCAAAGAAAGCATAAAACTCTTATAAATTCCGTTTATGTTTTTTCCATTTTGTGAGAAATTTCATCCATTTATGGACTCCTTTGATCTTGTGTCAGTCTTCCTTATAAATATGGATGTTTATTTTGCATCTTTGTGGATTACTTTGACATGTATATAAGTCTGTTGTATATGTCCATCTCTCTCTGTTCCCTTTCAATCTGCTTTGATTCCTTTGATATGTATTTATCTGTGTGCCGTAAACGTCAGTGACTTTATTTGTTTGCCATATTTTTTTTTATTCCTTTGATATTTGTTAAAGAGTATGATACACCTGTGAATCTATTACTGTTTATCTCTTTTTGTTGATTCCTTTAGTATGTTTTTATCAGTCTGATTTTATATATATATATATATATATATATATATATATATATATATATATATATATATATATATATGTGTGTGTGTGTGTGTGTGTGTGTGTGTATTAATCACTGTCCACTTTCTATCCTTTGATATGCGTTTATTAGTCTGGTGTGTGTATTTCCCTGTACACTGTCTCTCTTTAAGGATTCTTTCGATATGTTTACTAGTGCCATATGTACAGTATGTATCATTTTCTTCGTTGACTTGGGGAATACTTTGATATACAGTATATTTATCAGTCTAAAACATATGGTCTGTCGCTGTTCTCTGTCGATCTTTCCACATGGTCTGTCACTGTTCTGTGTCGTTCTTTCCACATAATATTATATTTGATGTGTTTGTCAGTGAGCCGTATATGTCTATAGCCGTGTTCGGTATCTGACGATTCCCTTGGCATTCATACATCAGCCTGACGTGTATGTGAGAATCCCCTTTGATATGTATTTATCAGGCTGCCGTTTATATCCATCGCTCTTGTTCGCCGCCTGTCTCTGCGGATTCCTCCGATACGTGTTTATCAGTGTGTCGAGTATAAATACATCCGTCTGCTCGTTGTCTGTCTTCGCAGATATCCTCGCTTCCTCAATTCCAAGAGCCTTGCATAATATCAGTGTTGTTGAAGGTCGATCCGCGACAAGGAGAGACAGCGGGTATCAACTTTTCCACGGTTTATGGCTTTCTATCCGCTTTCTGAAAATATTTATCATACATTGTGAGGGGAACTGAAATGAAGATTTTACTTTTTTTGGTAATGTCACCGTCTCTCACACGATCATGTGTTCTGTCCAAGCCTTTTCATCTTAGGGACGAAAGATAGGTTTGGTGCGGGCTGTTTATCGCAGTTCAATTTTCTCTGCTTTAAGAAAATAGAATTTCGTTTTGCTTTCGTTAAGAGCCTGCTGAGAGTGTTATGGCCTGCAGTTTAAGTGCTCTAAGTTCATGCGTAATATTTTTACGAACATTATAAATGCACTTCGCTTTTCCTGTCCCAGTGTTTCCTATCTTGTGTCGTCCGTCTTTTGACGAACTGACGTATCCCTTTTTTCAAAAGTTTTTTGAGTTTCCCTGGACAAGTGTCTCAGTTTTTGATGCTCCATAACACATCAAAACTTCAGCTGTCTGTGTAGTCACATTTTCAAGAAGATGAGTTAATTAGAAGCTGTGCATAATATAAAAATCTTAGAAGCCAAATCACGGGGGAAAGATGGCTTACGCGACTTCGTCAAACTTGGGTCGATGTGAGCGTAGGCATTAAATAAATGATGTGGCTCACGCTTCCTGTGATTGTGTTTCGTCACCAAGTTCTGTTTTCCTAAATGACAGGAACCATACATTATATTCCAAGATCAAAAGAAGATAATTAATTGTGTGACAAAAATCCTTAGTCGATTATCACCACTTTGTATCAGAGATAAGCTATTGGTGAGATGCAGTATTCTTAAAATAATCTTGGACACAATGTTTAAAGGCAAAAGGTAATTGAGGAATATAGAAATACAGGTGTGATTTAGTAATATGATAACTGGAATTATATTGTATGACTGCATTATGAAGCACCTTAATAAACTAGTATTTGAAAAGTTAGTCGTTTTAATTTGACGCCAATTAAGTCCGGACGAGTTAAAGCAGAGTTGACGGAGTTGTTCCGAAGACAAATGTTTGCAATTTCCAAACTTCGCTCCCAAGTTTGCGAAGGAAAACTTGTACAAGTTGGCGGTATGAATGTCCCGAGATAGAAATGGCATTGCGCAATCGAGATGGCGATTTGTTTGATTAATGGAACGTCAGAGCGTTGTTAAAAACGGAGCCGAGAAATTGAAGGGGAAAATGTTTTTTTGAAGACTTGTTTACCGGCCATTACTTTGCCCCGGGGTCTGATTGTGCAATTGGAAATGGAGGTCACAGCCACAGGCTTTCCCGAGAGGGATGCATCCGGGAATTAAAAAAAAAGAAAGAAAAAAAAAAATTTGAATCCCGGTTTCAGTGACAGGAAGACTTGTTACGTTGTGAAATAAAGTGATAAACTTTTAGTTTTTGTGTAATTTTGGGTAGAGTTTTGGGTCGTCTGTACATGAGCAAGCGTTTGACTTTCCGTATTATAATGCAGTTAACAACTATCATAACAGTAATTTGAATAGAAAGCAGGTTATTTTTGGTGATTTAGCCATGGCATCTAAGTTTAATCATGCATAATTAGGACTGAAGTAATGAGGAAAAATCCACGTAAGATTTACTTCCTTCACCAACACCGAAACATTATCAAGGAAAGGGAAAAGGCACTTCTCATAGTTAGGAGGAAATGTTCTTTCCACTCAAACCATTTCCAGCTTGAAAAATGAAGTCTGCAGATTTTTCGAAGGAAATAAAAAGACACGCTTCAGATATCATGGTGCAGAGTAAGAGCAGCGCTGGATAATTCAAGGGGTTAAGAGAGAGAGAGAGAGAGAGAGAGAGAGAGAGAGAGAGAGAGAGAGAGAGAGAGAGACTAGAAGTAGCACCAACTCTCTCATTTGTCGCAGCTGTGGTCAATTGGGTAGCGATGTTCGGAAGATTGTTCTTAATCCTTTACAGTTGAAACCAAGACTGTCAGAGTTGGAGATAATTACAGAAAGAAAAAGGACATAACGTTTGTAATAATAATTCTTATGTAGCCAATGGTAGATAGCCTATTGCCTCTCATCTAGAAAGAGAGCGCGAACTCTTAGGACAGTAGAATTGTATCATTTAGGTGGCAGCGAAAGAGAGTTTCTGTATAACGCTTGTATCAGTCTGACAAATATTTAACTGTATTATGTCATTGTAATTTAATACCTTAAAAAAGTTTAGAGACATGAGATCTTGTGTGCATGTTTATCACTATAAAGGTTGAAAGCCTTTGATTTGAGGCTATTTGTATTTGGCATCTTTGGGTAGGCAAATCAGAGTTCTGGCATCCGTATTCGAGCTTACTAACACGAATATCACAGGCCCAGAAGGTTATACGTCACTCATATAGCTTCAGAACTTAAATGTTTTGGGAAGTAATGATGCTGGCATGCCACCAACTTCACGGCTTGATAAACTCGAAACTCAGACTCTTAGATTCTTCCGCAATGTTTTTGGTTAGAGTTAACATCCACTATAACTGATTTCTATTTTGTTTGGACACAAAGCAACACTCGTGCTATAATGGAGAGCACACTTCCTATGCAACTGTTAGAAGACAGCTGCAGTGTCCCAACTTGAAATGGAAACCGAGCGCTTTTGTTGTGTATGACAAGTGTGTCCCGGTGTCATTTTAACGAGCCATTTAACGTCCTTTATCTCGGAAATACTTCATGGTTTACCGCCGTCTGGTTATCCCAGAAAATAAGCAACGTACAACTGACAACCGTCAGTTGTACGTTGCCATGACGAAGACGTGTTTGGAAGCTTTGCTGTTCGCTCGCGGCTGCGCTTTACCATCGCCGCCGCTGACTCGCCTTCTTGTTCCTGAGCTGTGCTTCTGAAAACCTACCTTTCTTGAGGATTCTGGGAATTTTGAGTGACTGTAACTCCTGTTTACTTCCTGAATCATTATCACTCGTTATCATGCCGTGACTTGCTGAACCAGTCGCTTATTTCGTCAGAAAAGTAGAATTGTTTCTTAGATGTCATTCCACCGTCGATTCAGACTTCGAGACTAAGGACATCTTCACAGCGACAAATGTGTGTTGCCGATTTTATATCCAGGGTCACATTCTTGTAATAAATTTGTTCATGATAGCTCAGTTTACTGTTTCACTTTTATTTCCTTAAAAGTTTAAATTTGTTTATAAAATATAAAAATTTTTTTCTGATTTCATTTTATTATCTGGCTTCACTGATCCATACAAAACTTTATTTTTATTATTATTATTATTATTATTATTATTATTATTATTATTATTATTATTATTATTGTGAGTAATAAAAATCCACAATTATATAGTAAATATATTACTATGTAAAAAATCAAAGACTTTCGAACACTTGAACGGTGTTCCTCATCAGTGTTAACGTTAACACTGATGAGGAACACCATTCAAAATGTTCGAAAGTCTTTGATTTTTTTACATAGTAATATATTTACTATATAATTGTGGATTTTTATTACTCAGATTGTTTTTCACGAAATTGTGAATCTATTAGCATTATTATTATTATTATTATTCATAGATAAACCCTATTCACATGAAACAAGCCCACAGGGTCCAATGACTTGAAATTCAAGCTTCCAAAGAATAAAGAAAAGCAAGTTCATTACAATTTTCCCAAGTATCCATTGCTGCAGACATTTTGAAACCAGTAGTCAACCGTTATGTGCTTAGTCCTTAGTTTTGTCGGTCAGCATACTGAAGCTTTTTCCCCCGTTGCTTTCCGAGTCTGAGAACCCCTGTTAAAAAGGCGAGCACCTCACTTTGATTTAGAAAAGTCCAACGGCTCTTCTTTGCTTAGTCCTTTTTGGCTCTTTTGGATGTATGGATTTCCCTTCCTTGTGCTTAGGAACGTGCATATTTGTGTGTTTGGGTGAGAGAGAGAGAGAGAGAGAGAGAGAGAGAGAGAGAGAGAGAGAGAGAGAGGGTAGAAATGGTTTTCCTAATGATCATTGGCTTTGAAGTCCCCCATCTGTATGCGAGTCTTGCAAATTTAGCTTTTGTATCTACATAGTGTGGTTGATTATTCCACATAATGATGGAAGAATATGTGGTTGATTATTCCACATAATGATGGAAGAATATGCTCGATGTATTCACCTTGTATGAACAACCAACATGCAATTTACTGGAGACTGTTTATTTCTGGCACTGATTTACAAATTCATATTATCATTTGGTAGATATAAACGATATTATTAAGGTTTATTTTTATAAAGCCGTCCAATTTACTTATCCTTAATTGATGCGTAACGTCATTAGGATCTTGCGCTAATGTCAGAATAATCTAATTTTCACTTATATGCATCTCATTGAAGAAGTAAAGCATTTTCAACGAGCATATTATGAAATTTACAAATATAACCACTCAAGCTGAATATTTGAGAGATGCAGCTGGCTGAAAAATAATTTAATAATTGCCCACGTCCTAAAATTTGAATTACATCTAGTTGAATAAGGAAATCAAAATGATAATCAGCCACGTTGCAATTTAAATCTGTTCTGTAATATGTCGATGAAACGAGCCCAGAATGTTTCAGAGAAGTATGAACTGGCTTCGGCGTCCCATTTATTTGGATTTGCTTTCATGTGCCTCGTGTGTCTGCATAGAAGAGTCCTCGGGATTCAGAGCGGATGCTGTATTCTCGTAAATACGTCAAGGTGGAAAACACGAAGAACATTGGATTTAGTTACGTCCCATAGTCGTATTCAAGAGAGCAGAGAATTTCAGGACTTTCACGTGAGAGTAAATGAATAAAATGATACATCAACGTCTATTTACATTAGATTTAGTTACGTCCCATAGTCGTATTCAAGAGAGCAGAGGATTTCAGCCTTTCACGTGAGAGTAAATGAATAAAATAATACATCCACGTCTATTTACATTAGATTTAGTTACGTCCCATAGTCGTATTCAAGAGAGCAGAGGATTTCAGGACTTTCACGTGAGAGTAAATGAATAAAATAATACATCCACGTCTATTTACATTAGATTTAGTTACGTCCCATAGTCGTATTCAAGAGAGCAGAGGATTTCAGGACTTTCAGGTGAGAGTAAGCGAATAAAATAATACAACTACGCTTATTTATGGTTCATTGTATGAATTATTCCCATGCACATACAGACAGAATGAAAGGAAAACTATATTTCGTTGAAACTAAATGCACTCCATTGTCATAGTTTTTTTTTTTTTCTTTTTTTGTCTTATAAAGCTCTTTTGTTTTCATAGTGTTCATGGTGCAGTCGCTTTGTAGCGTAGATATTTTTTAATTTTCATTTGCAGAAGTTTAATTTTTTAATCTTTTTTATTTGTTTTTTTATTTTAAAGTTATGCAGTGTTACTCAATGACCTGTCCTGTTTGTTTATATGTTAGGGTTATCATCCGTATTAAGCTTGGAGAAAAAATTAATTACTAACGGTGAGCGTACTGAAAGCTGTTTGAAATGAGAAGTATAAGGATCTCTCCCTTAAAAAATAGTTTATATGTTCATTTGGCATCATTTATTTTTTTTTACATTTTTAAGAAGGACGTTGGAGTTGTAGGGAAATTACTTTTCAGTTGTTAGTGGAATTCCACCTTTTCTGGTGAACTCGCAAGTATTTCACGGAGCGCTGATTTTGTAGAGATTTTGCAATTGTTATGACAAAAGGAATTTTTCTATGTTATACAAATATATTTGAAGGTTGGGAAAGTGGCCAGCAGTCCCTTGTGTGATTAACATTTATTTCGGTAACAGTTACTAATGAAAAACCTTTTGAACTTTTCTTCCTATATACAGAACTTCTGTTTCTAGCTCTCTCCTCTACGTGTATCTGTCTGTGTATGTATATGGGTGTGTCTGTAAGTCATTCTGTGTGTATATATAACTATTTTTTGACATCTGGCATGTTCTCTTTCTATTATTCTGTTTTAGTTTATATTCCAGTCCCATATTTCTGGCTGTTTGTTATCTTAGCGCTCTTTTTATGCCTAAGATGGAAGCATTTGAGATGAATTGCCTGTTTGGATAAGTGGAACTAGAAAATTTTAAAGTGTGTTAAGTTTAGACGACAAAGATGTTCAAGATAAAAAGGTCAGCATAGCGACAAGATGAGCAAGAGTGTCCTGAGGTGGTTGGTCAAGTGGAGAGAATGGGGGACCTGCGGCTGGTACTGCAATATCTAATTCAGAACTGTCCAAGGAAATGAGAAGAGTGAGACCGAGAATGCCATGGCGAGTTAGGGTGTATGAATTGTTAGCACCCAGGAGCTTTAATATTCAAGCTAAACAAGGGTACGTTCAAGATTAGTTGCAGTGTGTAAAATAAGTATCAGCCCGCTGGTATGAGTATTTTGCAGCATTATAATGTAAATGATGCTGTGGAAGTTTTCTTCACAATAATTAATTCTAAATGGAGCTGTTAATGGAAAAATGTGTCCATGGCTGTTAGTCTTGGTTTTCTCTGGTACGCTCCATTGTTACGGTGAAAAAGTATTGCCACTGCAGTGGAAATAAGCAGTACTACCTGGTCAGCAGGAAGCTCCCATGGCTTGAGATTCTGATGCACTTATTCTAAATGGAGAGTGGTGCCTAGTAGAGGATAGTGAACACCTCTGGGAGGAAATGCTCCTTACATTAAGAATAAGGTCAGTGAAAACTACATTTGCTGTGGGCTTCTAGTTGTGTTGACAGTAAACAGTGCATCTGTTGAGTCATTTTGGTTGCAATTATTATATGCCTTAATGATAGAGGTATACACAGTGTAGGGTGTTGATTGTCTGTAGGATGAGATGCCTTCCAAATAGCAGATGATCCTCTTCACATGAAGTCAGTGGTAATAACATTTTCACTCTTGTAGTAAGCTGGGATACAATAGCCTTTGCCTCACGCTGTGCTGTGTTTAGGTCACTAAATGACTGAAGGCTTAAGGGTTACAGCTCCATACCGTATATATATATTTATATATATACGGTATAAATGTTTGTGGTTGCAGTGCAGTTGAAAATGAAAATATGAGGCTGATTATTTTAAGTAGAGGAATCAGTTTTTTTTTTTTTTTTTTTTTTTGCCCTGAGAGGGACAAAGGTCAGAGGGCATTGTCTGCAGGAATGGGAAGGACAAGAAGGGTGTGGGTTAGGTGAAAGGTGTAGCGCTATGGAAAGTGTAACACTTGTGACGCTGGGAAGACCGGGATTGGTTCAAGAACATAATTGTGAAAATTTGATAATTACATGGGTAAAATTGGATGTGGCGGAGAAAAGTTATGATAGTGATTGTGTCAGAGCGATGATTGAAATAGTATGCACACACACACACACACACACACACATATATATATATATATATATATATATATATATATATATATATATATATATATATATATATATATACATATACATATACAAAACACACACATATATATGTGTGTGTGCTATTTTCAACATCAAACATTGTCCAGTCTCCTCTAAAACAAGTTGCTCCTAAGAATGAAGGCCAATGATCACTGCCACTTTCAAACTCAGCCTGCTGAATCATGGATGAAACACCCGTTCAGAGTACTTATACAACACCAACCGCTCTACAGAAGGCTCATCAGCAGCGCACTTACTACCCCTTACACACCTTGATATTGTTAGCCATCTCTCGTTTCTTGGATGTTGAAACCTCTCATGTCCAAACCTTCTTTCAAGTCAGACATATCTTTACCTTTCTAGGTCTTCCTCTCTTCCTTCCTCACCATACATGACAACTATCTGTCTATTTATCTGTCTATCTATCTATCTATTTATGTATATATTTATATATATGTGTGTGTGTGTATACATATGCACATAGATTCTGTGTTGTTTAGATACAGGCGCACTTGTTAACGCTGTGAGCCATTATTTCATTGATTGATTGTCATAAAATTGGTCTTTGATCGTAGATTTGTTTGTTGTTTGATAACAAAAAATTGCAGTCTGATGGTTTTTATCCTTTATTTTATGCACCTAGCCTATACAGTATGTTCAAAGAAATCTTGCTTAATTATTATTAGTATTTCTCTCTCTCTCTCTCTCTCTCTCTCTCTCTCTCTCTCTCTCTCTGGGTAAATTTGAATTTTCCGACGCCAGTGCGATCGATGGGAGAGCGACGTGTTTTTGCACTGTTCCTTTAATTCCCATTGAGAGATTTCGCTTGGCATTTGTAGAGAAAGAGGCCGGTTGGAGTTTTATGAATCAGTGAGCTTTAGAGAGGAAAGGGGAGAAATTGAAATTCATGTTCAGTAAGTGGCTCATTAGTAGCGAGCTTTGTGCCCGTATTCAGATTTTTGCAGGCCATATTCAGCGGTTTGATTTGTTATAATATTGGATATTATGGTGTGGTTTTGTTTTTGTTTCGTTGAGAGAGAGAGAGAGAGAGAGAGAGAGAGAGAGAGAGAGAGAGAGAGAGAGAGAGAGAGAATTCGTATGTGGTAATGTAAGCACTACGAATTTGTTTCTATTTTCACTATTCAGTTGTTTTCTAGAAATACTTAATACTATCAATGGATTTTTCAAGCCCCTTGAGGATTTGGTTGATATTTAGTTATATTTTTGTATTCTGTTTCATACCTACCGGACTCAAAAGTATCCTCCAAAGTAAACTTTCATCGAAGTTTCTTCAATCACTAAAAAGGATAAATCTGTAATACATTCTTATTCAAAGCCCAACGCACACCCTCCATCATGGAAACAACGATTAGAAGGAAAAATATCGAGAAATCTCCAACAGAGTGGTTGGAAATTTGGTTTCCGGGTGGACTATCGCAGGCTAAAGGTGCCCCATTTCAACTGTCACAAAATGACTCCAGTGAGAGGTGGGAGCCTGGGATCGCTGTACGGCGGTGACATTTTCCTTGTTTTACTCGTTATGGTCCTTCTTAGCGTTCTAGACATCAGGTAATTGACCCGTTTTTCCAGCCCTCCTTATGTTCAGAGGCTCTTTACATTTTGGATTGTGTCTTTGGCCTTGAAAGTGGTAGAGGTATGTTGGAACATGTTGCTCTTCCGTTCTCTGTTTGCTTTACATAAGTGGACACTTTCTTCTAAGATTTGAATTTTTTAAAGCACTACAGTGTTGATACAGTTGAATATAGAACTTCAGATTTCATGTGCATCATCTCTGGAGTAATGGCAGTGGAATCTTTCCAGTATTAAGGATTCAAGGTCAGGTTAATTCTTGAGAGGTCAAAGGCCAAATAGAAATTTTCCATCGTCTGGGGAATTGTTTTGAGTACAACTTCTTGTTTCCAAAATAAATTATGCTTCTCCAGACCTTAAATGACAATTTAATCACCTTGTTTTTATAGATTTGGCAGAGAACGACAATAGCTGTGAAAAAAGGCACCGGCAAACTCCATTAATCACATAATACCTTATTCTGTTTGCAGAACCGATATAAACGGGTTTAATCTAGTTTTGAATCTTTTTCATGGCACTGATTTATCAAAATATTTTCATCAGAGGTTTGATGATATTCGTGCAAAAAGGATAAGTTTGTCAGATGCGTTTTATCCACCGAATCCCTCCACTGAATCATCGGGCCGTATTCGGTCCATCAAACGGCCTTCATTTACTTGTCGGTTCTAGTTCATAGCTCTCTTGAATAACGCGTGATAGACAGATGGGTCCCAGTTTCCTTTTGGATGTCAGTGAGTTTTCGCCTTTCTAGTTTTCGGGGCAACATATTGAATAGCGTTGGTGCCATGTACTCAGAAGCTTCTCAGTGTTTTGCTAAACGTCATGGGTATTTTTTAACTGACTGGCTTTCTCAAGCAGGTCTTGGATAATATCTGGATAATTGTATGAAACGCCTGGATGGATTGTCCCATTGGTTATCGTTGTTTATTATTAGTACGAGCTTGTTTGAGCACGCTGCGCGCGCTGGAACCCGGTGCTGTTGTCTCCCCTACCCTCTCGATCTCCTATCTACCCCCGCCCGGTACCCAGGGAGGACAAATAGGTTTGTCTCCCCTACCCTCCCGTTCCCCTACCTAACCCGACCCCACCCTGGACGGACAAACTGGTCTGCAGGGGGTGAGTGGCTGTGTCATGTCTCCCCTACGGTCACCTGGGGGAGGACAAACAAGATCCACTCGGATTTTAGTATTACAGATTAACACTTGAGAAAGTAATATTTGATTATCAAAAGTTCAAAGATAACCACTCAAAAATTTGCACGTTTAAATAATTTTTGACTGGAATACGGAAAAATCCAAATTTCAAAAAAATTAAATACACGGATATTAAATTTCTGGGATACAGGTCGTGGTTTCTTGTATCATTTTTTAGATAAATTTTTTACCGTACCTTAAATAATACTTCATAAACAATGTAGTCGGTGTAAAACTTCTAGCAATTACGTTGAATGTAAATCATATTAAGAAATATAATGCTATAGTCTCTGCTCTACGCATTTGTAAGGGACCTAAAATAGTGCACCACATTCTATTCGCAAATAAATTTTGGGGGCTTAAACTTAGACACCTACAATGCGTTTTGTGCTCAGTGTGACTCAGTGCGGAATTATGTTGTCATTGTAAGTTCGACCATTTTCCAGACAGCTGCAAAAGTAGTTACTACGCAGTACGCAGTACTAGCAGGATAGGGAAAGAAAAATCCGAAATGATTCTCACGGCACTATAAATTTAGAGTCGAGTTTCAGGGCACTTGGCCCAGGAGAGTTTCATTATTAAAGCCATTTTATTTGGTGGAAACGCAACTCAGACAAGAGTAAATATCCGTTGACAACTTGCGGAGTTACCTCAATTGCTGAGACAATTCCAAAAAGTCTCCTAGCTGATACTGAAAGTGGTTTCTGGTGTACCATTTCTGGATCACGAACTTTGGATACCATCATTTATTTTTTCTGGACTTGTGACTATCCTTATGCATTCCACGAAAGCAATTCTTTCAAGATAGACTCCTCAATACTTTTTTGTTTTGTTGTATGCACATCACAGATGCTACGTTAGTGAAGCAGTATTGCTTTCATTTCTCATTATGACATACGTTTTACTGTATATCATTAGCAGGCTGGTGAATTAACTAAAGGGGGAAAAATAAGATTTATTAGCCTTCAAGAAAACTATGTCATCTTCACATAAAGATAAAGATAAGTGTTAATAAATCAAGTATATCAACCGGAGAGGTTTAGACATCGAGAAAATCAGAGGCACGGGGCGAATTCTAAACTTCAGACTATTCATTTTGTATATTTTGACACCGGTGTCCCCGGTGCGACTAATACACAGAGCCAGTACGTTAGACATTTTTATTTATTCCTCTATTTTCATTCTGAAAGTGCCACGCGCACTGGCTGACGATGGATGCATATGTCACTCCTGCTGACTGCCGTTGAATAATTTCGCCACGGCGTGGTCGGTGTCGTTTTTATGCATACCGAATGACCGAATGGTTCCGACTGATTGCGCATTATATACTGACTGATTTTTGCATTGTAAATCCACCATGTTTTTTTTCTTCGTTTTTTTCCTTTTTATTGGTTGGGAAGGGAGATTGGTTTGTGTGTTTTGGCTCGGGACTGATTGGCACTGAGTGGTTTGCTCACGCGTAGCGGTGACATTGAGAGGTTTCCCCTCTTTGATTGGCCAAAGCATCTGTTTGCTTGTGTTTGTGTGTGTGTGCGTGCATGTATGCTTACGAGTATATTGCTTTTATTGCATACATTGGTTCATACTGCTTGGTTTTAGAGGAATAATCCCCTGTTGTTAGCGAATGAATGGTGGGTATCGTTGTTATGGTGATTATTTACCACTGTTAAGTCGATATGCTTGAGTTCAAATCACATCGGCAAAAGTAGGAGTTTCCTCATACCCAATCTTATTCAGTGCCACAAAAGTAAACAGTTACAAAAAGTTTCAAGGAAATCGAGGAGTTTAAATTAAAGTTATTGTGGATTAATGCTTCACGTGATTGTGGCCAGTAGATTCTGTTGTAAGTATTATTGTTATTTTGTTTACCGGTCGACTTACAAACTTGCTGGCTGTGAATGGCTGTTGGATATAGACTAGTTGCCGTAAGAGGCGGTATCTTTATCTAACAAAATAAACTTTGCACTGATTGCATTTCCCGTGGAAAGCAACTGACACTTAACGGAAAAATTTTCTGTCTTGTTACCGGAATTTCTTTCCAAAGAAAGGTATATATGTATCTGTTTAGCTGGTGCAATTTTATTACAATAATTACCTTTTTTGCCCAGTTTCATTGTTATTTAAATAAAGGAATAATTAATATGTTTCTGTTTCAGCCATTTTCGTTTCTAATTTACCGAATTTGTTGCTACTAAAATTATTTGTTAACCTGACTGGCGTTTCACCGACAATTTTTCCGCCCTTTGCCAATTGCAAGGAATTATTGCTTGTTATCGGCACAGTTTTTCTTTTCATTTTATTGGAATTTACTACTACGAGTCTGTTTAATTGGGGATGGCAAGCATCGCAGTCATTAGACAAGTTTTACTTTTCTGTAAAAGAAAACTATTGTGCCGGCTTTGTCTGTCCGTCCGCACTTTTTCTGTCCGCCCTCAGATCTTAAAAACTACCGAGGCTAGAGGGTACAAATTGTTATGTTGATCATCCAGCCTCCAATCATCAAACATACCAAGCTGCAGCCTTCTAGCCCCGGTAGTTTTTATTTTATTTAAGGTTAAAGTTAGCCATGATCGTGCGTCTGGGACTGGTATAGGTGCCAACAACACAGACCACCACCGGTCCGTGGCTGAAAGTTTCGTACAGAATTATACGCTGTACAGAAAACTCGATTGCGCCGAAGAAACTTTGGCTCATTTTGACTTGTTTATATTAGTGCTGAATCACGTATTCTGAACGTCAGTTTTTTTTTTTTTTTTTTTTTTTTTTTTTTTGCCTTCTACTGAAATTTCCTGCTGCCAAGTTAAATGTACGAACCAATTTCGTTACTATGATGTTCATCCCATTAATTCAGTTTTTGCCCAGTACCAGTACCACTTGAGACTGAATTTAATTCGTGTCTGTTCATTGTGACTCACAGCCCCATCTCGCTTTCACGTTCATTGTCTGTCCCTTTTCATCCCGCGGTGTGTGCTTTGATTGCCGTGTGATAATAAATAGTGCCGGTGTGTGCGTGTGTGTGTGTGTCTCTCTCTCCCTTCTATTTTCGGCGTGTGGCACTTGCCGCTCGCCAGTGGTATGTAGCATAAATCTAACGTTAATTGGATATAAAACATTATTAAGGTCGGGCCCGACGTTCTGTGACTCGCGGTCTTTGTTGTTTATTTTAGCACGAGTTTGGTATGTCCAAATGCTGGCAGTCAATCATATATCTATCGATCTGCCTATCGGTCTGTCTGTCTGTCTATCTGTACCTATATATGTGTATGTTTTTCGATTCAAGGCCCTGCTTATGACGGCTGAATTATAAGAGTGGAGTCTGTAGTTGTGGCATAAAAGTTATTATTTTTGGATGCCTTTCTTACAGTTTTATTTAAAGAAATCATCCCTTGATGTATCATACTGTAATATTTCTTGCAGATAAAAAAAAATTAGAAATATTTAAACATCAAGAGGTCGGTAATGAAGCCAGGGAAATACTGCAAACTTTGACTTTGATCTCTGTTTATGATTAATTATGGACTTCAGCTTTATGTTTACTGATTTTTTTTATCCGTATTTTGATTGATTTTCCAGTTCGGTGGCCGTGAGTAAATAAATGTCTAATATCGTACGTTAGGTTACGATCTTAAAGATCTTTTGCCTCCCGAGAGGAGGATATTCAGTTCAAGATCAACTTTCGATGGTTACGGACGATGGCAGATGGTGTTTAAATTTGCTCTCTGCTGATAATAATTTACTGATGAAGAATAATTTACAAGTGAAAACCTCACAAACTTTTTATGAATAATAATTGTGATACATGACTAGGATTCAGTGATTTCTCAATATATTCTCTGGAGAAATAGCCGTTTAGGTTTTAAATGGTGTAGTCTCGGAATTCATAGTCAGCAGATATATGAATGCAATAGGGAGATGTGCGAAAATGAATGGGGAACCTAGTTTGCAAAAGCTTGCAATTTAGCGTATGAAGCCTCTTGATCAAGATGTCCGAAGCAGTGTCTCTTGGCCGTAACTGATGCATTAAGAGACGTCAAACAGTTTAAGTACAAATATACCATGACAGCCATCCCCTCTCCCCGCTCCCTGCAATAATTGAAATCACAATCTAATTTCTGAAATGAAGCAAAATTGATGGTTTTGTTGTCAGTTACGGTGCTACCAGAAGATACTGAAAATCGTTATGTTGAAAGTGCTTGAAATATATGATTGATGGTAGTGTCGTAATGAAAAGTAAAATTAATGAAGAATATGGTCTGTATTTGCATGAACATCAAAAAAGGATAAGCATGGAAGAAGAAAATTTTTCCAGATGCCTTCATTGTGAGATCTTAAGCTGCAAAGGAGTTGAGGTTTCAACAAAGCACAGAACTCGCCTCTGAAATTAAATTTTGGGCAGAGAAGGATGTATTGAGAGATCTGAAAAGGGTCGGGGGAAGCATCACTAGAAAGCTTAGTTTCAGAAATGAAATTAGTATTCTTCACTAATAATATGAGCACCAAGGTTCCTCAAGTTGTCAAAGGTAATTCTTCCCTCAGTCAAATGAAGTGTTATGGGAAGAACCAATCCTGCTGGATGAACTCACTCTCTGATAGCTGAGTACCGGAGTTTATGACTATTCTTCGAAGATATAGGTGTTCTCACCACGTAAAAAAAAAAATATTGTTAGAAGAAGGGCTGTGTTGAGTGATGTCAGGTTGAAGGAACAGAGGAGAGATCCCCCTTACTATATGCTAGGTCCACAAGAACGATAATAGAAACTTTGAGATAGAAGTCTCTCTCTCTCTCTCTCTCTCTCTCTCTCTCTCTCTCTCTCTCTCTCTCTCTCTCTCTCTCTCTATATATATATATATATATATATATATATATATATATATATATATATATATATATATATATATATATATATATGTGTGTGTGTGTATTTATATTATATATGTTTGTATATGTGTATGTATACATATCTGTGTATATACATATATGTGTGTGTGTGTCATTCAAAAATTACTTATTAAATGAAGGGATAAAAAGGAAAATCATTATCATCTTGTACATTGCAATTGCAGGGTCTATGCTCCCCTTGTGCACTAATTGTCATCCTCTCAGGTTTCCCAATCTCACTTACAAAAAATCAAGATATAAGGCAGATGAAAGGGCAAAAGCGGGATTCCTGCCAATTGCAATTATGCGCTTTCCGTGCCAATTACATGGTTGTTGTGACATTCAGAAAACTAGCAGGTAAAACTTGTACAAATAAAACGAGAGTGTAAGGGAGATTGTGCGTTTTAAATGTTACAGAAAATGGATGCAGAGGCCTTTGCTCCTATCGTTTCAGATAACTTGAGAGGATCTGATGCAATGATATACCAGTCAGTCAGACATATCAAGAAATTAGGGCAGTGGAAACAGACTGGTACATTAAATCGTCTTTATTTGTGTCGACGTTTCAAGACAACTAGTCTCATTTTCAAGGCCACAGTAAAAGACTAAAGATTATGAATTATAAATACATATAAATTACACAGAAATTAAATTTTTTTTTATATACAAGTCTGTTTCCACTGCTCTCATTTCTTGATATGTCTGACTGATTAGCTGCCCTGCCAGTACACTTTATATATATATATATATATATATATATATATATATATATATATATATATATATATATATATATATATATATATATATATATATATATATATATATATATGATATTGCAATGGAGAGTATTTTTGCTCTTGGGGATCCAGAAAGTCTGGGATCAGCATAGTTTGCTGATATAAATTCGGAGGCACGAAGGCCTCTCAGTACGTGCAGTTAGAACTTCAGCTGAAGCGAAAATGCAATGCATTACTACCCTAATACTATTCTTCTTGCTTTTTAATACATTTTTATATATTTACTTATTTATTATTTTTTTTCTTTTTAAATAAGTGGGGTCTCTTGTTTCTGTATTTCCCTTTACTTCCTCTTACTTCTTCTGAATGAGCACCATATTCTTTGGAAGCTTGAATTTCAAGTCAATGGCCACTGTTGGCTTGTAAGTTTCAGCTACTGAATAATAATAATAATAATAATAATAATAATAATAATAATAATAATAATAATAATAATAATAATAATATCATAAACTCTGCTGGACACAGAGTGGCTGCAGACTTTCGGAGGCTCTCTCCTTAGACTGTGATTCCAGGAATAGTACCCTGGCCTGTGAAATTTGTGTTAAATGTTCATGTTGGATACTTGTTTTTAAATCTCTTTTTGTTTGTGCTTTCTCATGTATTAGATTGTTGTTTCAATTGTTAATTTAGTGTAATCCTGAAGAATGCCATGGGTTAACAGTTGAAGCAGCTGCCGTCTTGGGAATGAACAAATAAAGCAGCATGGTGGCGGATTTTGTTTGTCCTTTTAAGACTTCAGCCTTGAAGACTGCAAGAAGTATCTGGGTTCCACAGGCGACTTAGCACTATGAGGAAATGAAAGAAAGAGTGCCGTAAAGGCACTTACGTATATTAAACACACACACAAAAATATATATATATATATATATATATATATATATATATAATATATATATATATATATATATATATATATATATTTATATATATATATAAATATATTTATATATATATATATATATATATATATATATGTATATATATATATATATATATATATATATATATATATACTGTATATATATGTGTGTGTGTGTGTATGCATGTGCTTTTACGGCAAAGTCTTTATACACACAGACACACGCACACACACACACACACACACACATATATATATATATATATATATATATATATATATATATATATATATATATATATATATATATATATAGAGAGAGAGAGAGAGAGAGAGAGAGAGAGAGAGAGAGAGAGAGAGAGAGAGAGAGAGAGAGCGAGAGGAGAAGTTTTTCTTAGATTTTAATTAATTATGTCTGCAGTTGGAAGATAATAACATCGACTGAATGAAGAAAGAAAGGGACCACTAGGTCAGTGTAAAGAGCGCATGATTCGGAAGTGTCAGGAGGAAGGAAGAGAGAAAACCCTCGAAAGTGCTACATAGAGTGAAGTGTTGCTGGAAAGGATGGTCCCTAAAAGCCTAAGAGCACTTATAAGTACAGGTTGTTTATTCGCATTCAACAGTTAAATATAAAAGTAGTATTGCCCGTTGTGGTGGTTTGCGTTCCTGTAGCCACTTGCTACGAATAACGGCATCATGGTTAAAAAAAATATGTATTTTATGTATAGCTAAATTATTTAAGTAAAATGATCTTTTGATATA
This sequence comes from Macrobrachium rosenbergii, assembly GCF_040412425.1. Lineage (NCBI taxonomy): Eukaryota > Metazoa > Arthropoda > Malacostraca > Decapoda > Palaemonidae > Macrobrachium > Macrobrachium rosenbergii. The sequence goes on along the minus strand of NC_089788.1, from coordinate 9,884,748 downwards.
TATAGCCTATTAATATTTTTTCAGAGCGTCTCTTTAACTTAAAATTTTTTTAGTCTTTCTTCTTCTCAGCTTTCTTCCTAGACGGGGTCGCTGTTTGTAAAGAGCCTCCACCAGCTGTTTTTAATTTGAGCAGTTCAGTTCGTAATTGGTTTTGGCAGATGGCATTCCCACTGAGTGATTTTTAAAAAATTCAATTGCTGTAACAAGAGGGATGCCTTACGCACCACAACGAAAAATCAACAACCTTTATTTTCCTTCCTCCCCTCCCCCCCCCTCCCGCTTATATCAACTTTAGGTACATAAATCATTTTGGATGAAGAGTGCCACCTGCGAAAGGAGCTTTATTTGTACGGCTGCTGATGACAGCTTCAAGTAATTAATGGTGACAAGTAAGACACCGTCGTAAAAATGGTCGCTTCTCAAACTAGCCATCTGTTTCCCGGTTACTTTGTGATTCCTGCTGTTCCGTGTCCTTAATGAAAGATTCTTCCAGCAAGCTCATTCCCAGAATACTTGATAGTTCCCAGTCAAGATTGTTGTAGATAATCTATACTTCAGAACGAAACCGTGCTGTCAGCAATACTTTCCTTCTTTTCTGTGAAATGATTGGAGGCAAAGACAAACTGACATAACCGAGAAACATTCATCTGAATTGTAGATTAGTGTTCTCCTTTCAGACTGGCGACTACACGCGAAGGTGACTTGCTCGTCAGATCGACTAACTACAAAACTGGCTAACCGGCAGATCGGCTACTGACAAACCATGCTCTTCTTAAAATCTGCTACGTATGAAACTGGTTATTCGTTGAATTAATTGGTATGAGCCTGGGTACTGTCAACCCAGGTGTTTGTGAACCCGGGTAAGCCTTTCTGGCTTACCAGATCAATGTCCCAGCGTGCTAAGGAAAAGCAAACACAATTAGAAATAGCCAGTAAGAATGGACACATCCTGACCTAATCCAGGATGTAACGTCTCCCAGCCGCACACACGCACACACACACACACACACACACACACACACACACACACACACACCCCGGTGGTGGGGCTACCGCTCTTTTTCTGGTATCTTTTGTATCGTTTAGTATATATTCTTCGACACACACACACACACACACTCACTCCCCGGTGGCGGGGCTACTGATCTTGTTCTGGTATCGTTGGATCATGTCAAGATTAGCGAACCGAACACAGCGAACCCAATGATCCCCATGTAAAGAATGGCCAACCATTTCCGGTCCGAACTCCAATTCCACATCAGGGCTAGTGCTAAACACGGCGAAACAGTGATTCATCCACACTGTTTCGCCGTGTTTAGTACTAAGGGCCGGGGGGGGGGGGGTTAAATGTATTTTGCCTTGTTTACTACTAGCCCCTTGGGGATCAAATGTCTGGTGCCGAAGTGTTCATGTCTAGAACAGCGAACCCGATTATTCCCATGTATAGAAAACGAACCCAACAATCTTCTTGTAAAGAAGAGCGAACCCTGCTGCGAGTGGGTTCACTAATCTTGACATGATCCGTATCGTTTAGTATACATAGCGTTTTATATTGTATCGGTTATTATACACGGGCAAATTCAATTCTCGTTGAATTAAAAGCCTTGCAAGTTTAAATGAAATTACAAATAAATAAAGTCAAGACAACTTTGATAGAATACGAAATGCAAAATAACACTTTTTTTGTGTGAGTTACTGGTAATCTTCCATTTCACTTCAGATGTATTACAGTTAACTCTTTCATCGAAGTAGACATTGCATGATACATGAATTTGTGATATTTATCAACAGTGCAACTGATTCACCAGGTTACGGTTGCTGCGCAATTTCCTCCATTATTATGCAGGTACATCCATTCGTTGGATCACCTGCTAAGTTTTCAAGACGGGCACAGCTTTACGTTATCATTTATGTTTGGTGGGTTTCTATGTTTGAAATGACGAGGATCCCCGTACCGACAATGCACACATCTCGATCAAAGTAGCAGTCTGAAATTTAGGTTAGTACACAGCGCAGAACCCCACAATAGTCATGCCACTATTCGGCGTTGAGGCCTGTATCAAAGTAAACCAGAATCATTTGATCTGGACGGTCCATTTGATCAGTTAGATGTCTCTCCCCTTCTTGTATAACTTGTGTTATGCTGCGGCTTTACAGTTTGAGTAATTGAAACTTCGTAGTAGCAGCGCTGGACATGGAGGGAATCACATATGTCTTTGAAACTGTAACCAGGAACATCTGTCGAACGACGTAGATGTGTTTGGTTTGGTTCGCTCAGGAAATTCATTTTCTGCCTTGTGGGAAAGCCGTTTCGGTTATTTAAAAAATAAATGGATTTCCTGTTAACATTAATTTTTAGAGAGAGTTCGTAGTTTTCCGTATAAATTTTTCGTAATTATAGCTGAAATCATTAGAAATCCGCGCTGTTAAAAATATCCCTAGATTTCTTTTTTTTTTTTTTTTTGCAAGATAACTTCTTTTTCGATACATGCTTTTGTGCGCTAGTAAACATATTCCAGTTATTTTTGGTTACATAGTCTGAATATTTACCATTGGGCACGTTCACAAATCGTTTTTAATACTTTTGAAAACTCAGGAATTTCTCTGAATCTCAATATGCGTTGAAATTGTTTGTCAGGAAAATTCAAGATAACTTATATGTTTTCACTTCAATTTCTGCTATTTTTCTTTCTCCATTAATCTTCAGTGCAGTAGCACTGAAGATTAATGGAGATTAATGCACTGCGTGCATTCATTTTTTAAAAAATTATCCTTTATCCCCAAATAATGATTATTATTATGCTGTAAAATTTGTATTGCATATTCTGTTATTTTTATCCTTTTCCTTCCGAAGGCTCTAGCCCGTAATAAGTCCAGTGGTTTTTAAAGTAGAACTTCTCACTAATCACCGTAAAAGGAACATGATGTGGGGAAAGGAAATATTAAGAGGCACGTTCCCCCTCCACACACACACACACACACAGCATAAGGTCTCCCCACCCAACCCCCAAATAAGAAAAGGAATTGCTCTCCCATACAGCGAACCACTGAATAGGTTGCTTTTATGTTTTTAGCAATGAGCTTCGAGCGGGGTTCTAGAGCTCTTTGTCCGGGTATTTCCATATGCTCAGTTGTTTCATTGTTAAGATTTTCTGTCATCTTGGTAAAAGTAGCAATCGTCTGAAAATGTAACGAAAGCTTCATTTGGTTTTTCATAAGAATATATATACTGCGAGTATTAAGAGTGGGCGTGGAATGAAAAAATCGCTTCTGCGTTTTCTTGTATTATTATTATTATTATTATTATTATTATTATTATTATTATTATTATTATTAAGGGACGAAATTAACCAACTCCAAGCTGCTTGAATTGTGAATAAAATCCCTCTTTGAAAAACAAAATAAAGACTAAAAAAGTAAACATGAAGACTGATACATGTCCGCAGCGTCATCATGAGCCGGAAGTGCTTTCAGAACATGCGGTTAATGCAATCATGTACGGACAACGTCAGGAAAAAAGAAAAGAAAGGTTGACTGTGGCATCCTGTAATAGCCGTATACGTCCCATGGACCCAGAGGTGGTTTATGTACCAAGTATAGTCGCTGCATGAGTAACCCAATATCTGCCGCGCTAATATGGTGTGAGATTGTGACCTATAATCTGGTTAGCTCTTGCGTTAAGAGAAGAATCCGATCATCTGTTATTGGGATAAATCCACCGCCTTTATTATGACCGAGAATATATATTTTATTTTATTTTTTTCAGTATTTTGATATCACAATATTTTCGAGGTGCCTGTCTCTTTTGCAGTGTGGTGTTAGAAGGTAATATGTTTTGAAATTGTTGGAGGCGATCAATCTGTATATTCAGTATGATGAAAAAAAAAAAATTTATTCTTTGATGCTGTAGTTTACAAATAATGGTATGTCTGCGTGTTACCTCTGACTGTATAGTCAGTTATTAACTCTTATATAAGGATCCTTCATAATTTATATAAAAATCCTTTATATACTATATTTTCTTTCTAGTCATCAACGACCGAGTTTTTGGTTAATGTATATTTGTGTCATGCTGCTGTTAAATGCAGGGTATTTGATTTTTTTCTGCGTCATAATATAGCAGACGTTGGTAGTAATAACACCCAAAGTCTTTTGACATTATGAATATTTTTTTTTTCTTTCAATTCTTACGTATTTTCAGGCTCTTTGTCTTTCTTTCTCCTTTGTTTGTATTACGTTATTTATACATCAAATTTAAACTTAGTCTTTAAATGAATGAAAGTGTGCAGTACATTTTCTACATGATTAAATGTACGCGAAGATATATATATTTATCTCACGTGAATGATCTTGTGCTCAAGTTGTACATTTTCTTTTGAACTTCTTTTTCTTACATTGTGTCTCCTGTTTCTCATCCTCCTTTCGCATTTACAATGTTCTTATAATTTATTAAGGCACTTTTCTTCGTTTTTCTGCCTCCATTTTACTCATCATATTTCCTCTCCTTATGTCTTGCTATTTCTCCTCCACTTCCTCATCCCTTCTCCTCCTGATAATCATCATCTCCTCCTCGTCATCGCCATCATCATCGTTATCATTATGATCGTCTACTCTCCTCCTCCATGTCATCATTATTTTCATGATCATCTACTCTCCTTGTCCTCCTCCTCATCATCTCGTCTCTTCCTTTTCCTTATCATCGTCCCTCCCTCCTCTCCTCATCATCATCATCACCATCCCTCCTCCTACTCTTTCTTCTTCTTCTCCTCTTCCTCCTCCTCCTCCTCATCATCATCATCGACTTGCTTTGGTTCTTTATCTCTAGGAAAACTCTTTTTATGATCACTCCTGTGTTTGGAATATCTCGTGTAAAGATACGGCAATTATCATTGACCACCTTTTTTCCATGATAATTGACGTGATTAAAATAGTGACGTCGAGTAAATAAACAGACATTTTATCTTTTCTTCAGCCTTTCCTCAAACGCAAGACATTGAAGTGATCTTTTATTGTCTCTTTCATGGAATAAAATCGGCTGTTTACATTCACAAAATGTTTTACGGGATGAATCGCAGTTCATGTTATTTTTGGAGGCAGCGGATACCTTTCATCTTTTAATTATACAAAGCAGTGGAGAAAAAAGGGTTTTTGTTTCTGCTTCACATGGAATACATTCAAGAGAGAGAGAGAGAGAGAGAGAGAGAGAGAGAGAGAGAGAGAGAGAGAGAGAGAGAGAGAGAGAGAGAGAGACTCCTGTGTGTTGTTGTGCCTCATATCAAAAGTTACTAAAGCATATGGCGATGAACATTTGTACATATATAGAGTAGAATTTTTACCTACTTATACATCGCTTAGTTTAAAAATAAACACTTGGCTTTCTTATTATACAATTTTTTTTCTCTCACATCCTTGTTTTGGTATGTCCGATTCTGGGACCAGGTTGCAACCTGTCTTGTTCACCCACTTCCCTGTTTTCATAGGATTTCAGCACTCTTAAATATCGCTAATGTGACCAGTAGTTTACATTCACTGAGCAAGTCCCGTTCCAGGTTTGTGCATGCAGTCCTAACCAAGTTCATCTTGAGATCCTCTGGGGTCACTCTTGATGCTCTCAGGATAATAGGTACTACTTCCACTTCAGCTTACCATAGACTCCGTATTTTCGTCTTTAGATTTAGAGCTTTTCTATCTTTTCATTGCCAATGTCCTGTGATCTGTGTCCCTTAGTATGGCTACACCTATCAAATAACTTTCTGGGTATCTTTATTTACTAGGATTAAGTCTGGTTTGGGGCCATGCATCACATTGCCAGTCCTTACATCAGAGTCCCAGTATTTTGAATTTTTGTTTTCCAGCGCTTTTGGTATATGGCGGTACAACTTGTGTGTTCTTGTAGAATATTTCCTGGACAGACCTTCCGGTGAAGGCCTTGACGACTGTGTCATGCTTTCTATTGTATTCATTTTGAGGTTATGATGGGCACTCAGTCATGATAAGGCATATAGGTTGCGTTAATATTTGGCTGTTTTTTATTTTGTACATGTCGTGTAAGTAGCCTTTGTTCAACATGTCAGTCTCCTTCTTGAACTAGCCAGCCATTGCCAACTGTCATCTACAAGTACATCCCAAGTGAGCTTCTTGTCTGGCCATTTATTTGCTTGCCTTCCTATTTCTCTTTCATTTGGCTGGTGTTCATTTTCTTTTACCTGTATGGCTCTTCGTTGATAGTGATGAGCGTTTCATTCTAAGCTGTTATCAACCCTGCATCTTCACTATGCTCAAGGTACTGGCCAAGTGTTCTTTTCTAAAAGTTGAGACAGTCCTCCACACTATCCTCCCTTTGTTCTTCTTGGTAGGTGTAGCGTGTCACACCTGCTTGTGGATGTAGTGCCTTATAGATAGCCCATGGTTTTAGGTACTCAGTTATTAAGTCTGTTTGTTCCTAAGCTTTAACGTTGTGACGTGAAATGTGTCGAGGTTTATAGATATTTGAATGGCTCAAGGCTCTGAGAGTAAACTGGCAGATAGTTTTAGGTATTTATGGTAGACTACTAGAGTTCTCATGGTCTCATATGTGCGTATTTATACTTTCCTTTTGATATTGCTTGGTTTAATTCACTTAACTAATTTTTTTCCTTTTAAATGCTAATATGCAAGTTTTCACATAAATCGAGAGAGAGAGAGAGAGAGAGAGAGAGAGAGAGAGAGAGAGAGAGAGAGAGAGAGAGAACCACGTTGAAAGAAAGCAGGGAAAAACTATAATGAAAAAATATGGAGAATAGAAGCAGATTAAAAAGACCTATCTGTTTATTACCTTTTCTGCATTTATGTACTCATTTTTGTTGTCAAGAAAGACGTGAAAGCTGCTAGCGAAGGAGACTTGATTTTGTCGAATATATTGCGAAACACTTGGAGGAAGATTAAAGGTAATATCACGACGAGAAGCTTTGATTGCTTGTGTAAATTCAGGGGTGAACGGGATAGAGGGACGGCTGGCATCAAAGTCATCCCAGTTTAATCAGAAGAGCTTCGTTACATGCTGGTGTAAATGCAGGCAAGATATCCGAGCAAATTGGCCTCTTCGGTGCGCGCAGGGCCAAACAATGAGGTTAGGAGGAAAATGGAGGGGGATGAGTTGTTGCCGGTGCTTTTAGCACAATAAATTCTACATCATGTATATATATATATATATATATATATATATATATATATATATATATATATATATATATATATATATATATATATATATATATATATCATATATAATTTCTTTTTCTTTCAAAAGCAGAGGCCACTGGGACCAGCCTTTTTTCTAACCCAGGCCAGAGGAAGAGATAACAGTAGTGCTGTAACAGAGAAGCAGTAGTAAGAGAATTCAGACGTTTGGCAGTAGAATAAAGCAAACATTGTAGCCAAAGGGTAAATATTGAATTGATTAACTGGAGTCGCAACTACCCGGGCCGAGTAAATAAGGGAAATGGTGCTCTCAACTTTGTTTTCATTTGTCACTGAATTTCGATTATGTTTGTTCAGAGGTTCATCGACTCATTTTCTTCAAGGAAAAACGTTATCTTGGAGGAAGGACACGTTTCGCCTTTGAAGGTTCTCTCTTCGACCCCTTTATCAGCTAGATGGTTCTAATATACATTTGATGAGCTTTTCGAGGGTGGGACCGGATTTTGGTCAGTGATATTTCAGTCTGATATACCGAGTACAAGGGACCTCTTTTTTTTTTTTTTTTTTTTAAGATATACTTAAAAGTGTAAAAGCATCTGATATATTTTTTATAATATATTTCGTAGCTGGGAAGTCTGTCACGTCTTTGTGAATCCTTTTTGGTATATATTTCATGAAGGGATATTAATCTCTACTTTTCAAATGGGCGTGGTTTATAAGCTTTTGAATGGAGTAATTCCAACATAATCATTGTGTCCCATATACAGTATTAGATATGATTTAGAACAAAATATATCAGATTTTCTTTTGAAATAAAATCGTCAAATTTACTTTTTAATTTCCGTAACACAGATCCACTTTTGGCATTTCCGCGTATAATATTAGATTCGGAATGTCAGATTTGTTTCTGAAGTTTGTCATACAGCTGTTACGTAATCTGACTTAGTAATTATCATTCTCACGAATTCCAGTTGCAAAATGACGTAATACTATTGAATTACGTTATTAGGCGTGGTCTGTATTTCAAAATAATATTCATTTGGTTATAGGTGTTGTTGTTGTAGTTATAAAACTATTCCTTATTTATCGTCATTTAAGGATTCACGAGAAACAGTAATATGCTTTGGTATTCTATTGGCTTCTAAGAAATTCGTGAATGTGCGCTTCCTGAATATTTCAACAAACAATAAAGAAGGAGTTTGTAATTCACTTTTAGCCGTCATTAAAACAGTCTCTCTCTCTCTCTCTCTCTCTCTCTCTCTCTCTCTCTCTCTCTGTTTTTATGAATGACTCGTATGCTGTTTGAAAAAATGAATATAGTGTTTTACAAAGGACGATATTTTTTTTCTCTTGCTTACAGCCATTTCCAAGAATACGAAAACTCTGAAAATCGCAGATAAAAAGGAAAAATAACAGATTCTTACAGGTTCAGTGAACTTCGTGGATCTTTGAATTCACTGAAGAATGTTCAGTTTCGCTACTGAAATCGTTTGGGCTTCTTTGAAGTGCAGAATTAAATAGATCTTGTTTGCGTAGTGTTTTTGTTTTTTGTTATTCTCTTTAGTGTGCTGCAAACGGTAGTTTTTCTTAAAGTTTCTTCTTGATTAAATTTTTACCTATGCCCACTAAAATTCCGGTTGACATAGTTTCTTCATCTTTAAACTTTGTTTCGAAATTTCTTTCTCGGGAGGACTAAAATGGAGGAACGAAATTCATGGGCATCGCTCACGTAACTGCGAATTCCTAATTAACCTCATGTACAAAAATAATGCAAAATTTTATCCTTCGTTATAACTAAAACCACAGAATGGACTATATTCATGTTTTGTTCGTTATGCCCAGGGGTGCTTTTTACTATTATATAAAATATTATTATGGTTGTCTTTGTTTTGGGGTTTGATTTGCTTGCTTTATGCTATAACCTCTGTCAAAGAGATAATGTTTTTATTTCATCGTTTGCTCGTTTGTTTGTGTATGACTAGTATTATGGAAAAATTTAAGTTCGTTTTTATAAAAAAAAAAGAAATTGATCGAAGTTCACCCTCTGGTGAAAAAGGATTGCAGCTTTTTTGGCATAACGGATCTTTGGAGGCTAGATTTATTGACGATTGTGGAGGTTAGTATTGTTGCAGATGTCATTTCCCTTTAGGCAATGTCTTTATTAACGATTTGGGATTGCGATGACGTAAAAATACGTCACCGATGTACCAAACCTTAATTAAGGCCTCCTCTGCCTTCGAGGAAATCCAGAGGGGCCGTCTTCTGGTGCATACCGAGAAAGGCCCGAGGTCAGTGTTCTACACAGTGGTCGCTTCCTGGGCTTAGCTGGGGAACCAAGGGACCCCAGTTTTGGCTGAGAGCCTCTCCTCCTGAGCATCGCATAGAATCCAAGGGGAACCTTATGGATTGGAAAAACGATGATTCACTGTAAAATCGTGGAATCCGAAAAGGTTATTGGTATTTCTTTTATTAGCTGGCATCCTGATATACTTCCGACTTTATGATTTTCGTAACTCTGGAACATTACATAACCTAGGAAGACTGCATCTGTTTTTTTCTAGTTGATTCTTTTTACGCTCCAAAGCATCTGACGAAAAAAGCTTTTCGGATTTATGAAGTTTCTGAAGTTCGGAAAGAACTTGTATTAGTTGTTGATAGATGCTGTTATTATTTGCGAAGAGGTATGTAAGTTAGAGTTCATTGGTTATCTTAACTAAAGAAATATTATTGAAATAGGTCCACTCTCTCTCTCTCTCTCTCTCTCTCTCTCTCTCTCTCTCTCTCTCTTACTGTAACATCGGAGTTTAATTGTAGCTTATTAGGATTAATTTTCGGCAAAGCAGGCAGTTGAGTAAAGATCGCATTTACGATCAAAGATTGTACCATAAACTGAAGTCTGGAAATTGATTTAACGGTAAGAGCGTCGGCGTTTAATCCGGCGCCCTTTGAACCTTCACTTCTCTGAAAAGCTGAAGGAAAATATTGAGCTTGTGAAAATTCAATAATCTCGTTTCTTCAGTTTTATCACCCTTTATTTCTCTGAACAGCTTTCGCATTCTGTTGTACGTTCTCCTTCGTCATGTTGATTCGCTTTCAAGGTTTAATTTTCGTTTTTTTAATGCGAATTGTTTATAACCAAACTTGTATTTATCTTAGTCATTAATGACTTGAGTCTTTGTATAAAGGCTAAGCTTTATTTATTTCCAGCGTCGATAAGCGAAGTGTATTCGAAGCCAAGCTGCTTTGAAACGAACAAGAAACATGTTTCTGGCGTCGACGATGATGTAACGTTTGATTTTATAGAAGGAAAACTCAACTAAACCAGTACCTGAATCGCCTTGTGAAAGAAATCCCAAAATTTAATCCCTGCGGGCTGCGTTAAGCCATGCGAGATAAGAATCTCTCTCTCTCTCTCTCTCTCTCTCTCTCTCTCTCTCTCTCTCTCTCTCTCTCTCTCTCTCTCTTTTTGTTGCGACGTGACGAACAGTTGAAGAAAACAAGTGGGCCAGTACTGCTCGAGCGATTATCCCCTTTGGCAATGAGTGAAAATAAGTTCTTTAATCATTTGAAAACAGTTGAATCCACTTGGAGATGTTTGCCACTGATTTTCCTGTCTTCTGATCATAACGAGTTAAAGATTTAGTTGGGGTATGCTTGTTGATCAGACTATTTTTGCCTTTATTCCAGTGTGTGTGTGTGTGTGTGTATGTATGGGTTTTAATAACGATTGATATTGCCTTTGGTTGTCTTTTGAAATAGTAATGAGGATTTAAGTTAGTTATATGAATTGTAATAGGATTATTAATTAATGTGACTAGATTGGTTTACATACTAATATCTGCCGTAGATTTTATATATATATATATATATATATATATATATATATATATATATATATATATATATATATATATATATATATATATATGTGTGTGTGTGTGTGTGTGTGTGTGTGTGTGTGTGTGTGTGTGTGTGAGTGTATGTACGTATATTTATATATACAGTATATGTATATATATGTATGAAGATTGACATACGTACATACATACACACATGGTATATATATATATATATATATATATATATATATATATAAATATATATATATATATATATATATATATATATATATATATATATATATATATATATATATACACATATATATATAAAACACAGAGAGAGAGAGAGAGAGAGAGAGAGAGAGAGAGAGAGAGAGAGAGAGAGAGAGAGAGAGAGAGAGAGGTCATCTACCCTTTGGGAGGAAAAAAGATAAATCCAAGAACGATCGCACATTATTATTCCCCCTCTACTGAATTGATGATTATTCCCCGAATTTATTTATAGTTCGTCGATGTATTTCCTGCACGTCTCCAACACGTCCAGAACGCATTTAGGGGCTTGTGGATGAGAGAAGGGTCCTCCTAGTCATGAATACTCTCTCTCTCTCTCTCTCTCTCTCTCTCTCTCTCTCTCTCAAAAGAGAATCGGAGGCACCCCGTGTAAGGCCTCTTTCTCTCTCTCTCTCTCTCTCTCTCTCTCTCTCTCTCTCTCTCTCTCTCTCTCAA
>NC_089788.1:9823001-9868001 GCF_040412425.1 Macrobrachium rosenbergii | reverse complement strand
CTTTTTTTTCACTGAAAGATGTCATTTCCCAAGTTGATGGTGGTCGGTTCAGTGGAAAGGGCGCAAATAATTTATTTTCAATGTGTTTAATATAAGAGTTTCTTTATATTTCTTGATTATTTTTTTATATGTCGTTAAATAGTGATATGAATGGTATAAAATTTGAGGAAATAATGCTATTAACAGTAGATTGCTCTCTCTCTCTCTTTCTCTCTCTCTCTCTCTCTCTCTCTCTCTCTCTCTCTGATATTGATGCGGCCTTTGTTTAGGCATCCTTCCTCTGTGATTTACTCATCCGCCCTTAACCGTATTTTACTTTTTATGTGAGTCTATCAATTGTCATTTTGTTCTTTAATGGAGCTCTCCTAATGCAAAAATAAATCTGTTCTTAAACAGATAGTGCTCTCCCTTTTTATTATCAGCAGGATATGCATAAATGATACATAACTGCGTAAATGTTTCAAATGCAAGTGCATGCATATTAAAGAGAATGTCTTTAATGCCCGTTTATTCGTGGACAATTTTCTCCTGAAAAAAATCTGCCGAGACCAAAATCGTTCACATGTTTTACTTCTGGAAACACTTCTTTATCAGTGCTTCATGCATTTTGGTTTTCCTTTCCTTCTGCCGAGTTGGAGAATGAAAATTGAACTGTCGTTTAATTCTTTTCTATTTACAGATCGCATTTTTGCTGACCATAACAGTTGCGTGTTGCTTTGCGGAATATGTTGCATTGTTTAAATTTAGGTGTGAATTCTTAGTGGAAAATTTTTTAAAAATATAGCTTACGAATAGTGTATGATAAAACCTGAAAATAATTAATTCAATTAATCTAATTCAGGGTGATCCTTTTTTATTTAAAGATGTCAACTCCAAAGCTGATGCTAGACGGTTGAATGGAAAGGGGGCCAATAATATATTTTTAATGTGTTTAATACCATAGGTTCTTTATGTTTCTTAATGATGTTTTCATGAATGAAGGAGGGTAGGAGAAATCCGTCCTTACATGACCCATGCAGAAATTGTCCATTAGAGGATCTATTGTTTAAAATGTTCGAATGAAACGACCTGAACTGGGTTTTGCAAGGATTGCACAATTGCTTTTGACAGGGGAAACCACAGCACCCATAGTTACCCTCCCCTCCTTTGTTATTTAGTGGACCAGGAAGAAATTTATGTGTTTCATCTCAAATTAAACGGATCTGAACGAGTGACGGTGGCGGAAATTGCTGACGTGAATCCCGATTTGCTTCCCTTTTGGAAGTTTTATTGTGCTTCTGATTTAAAAGGGGAATTTGAGTGGCAGGATAAAATATAATTTTTGTGTGGCTGTGCTGCCGTACCTTTACCTTAGAATACTTTGGAAATGTATTTAACACTGATAAGAAACCTAATATTTTTTTTTTGCAGCTGTTATACCTTCTGTGATAGTAAAAGAAAGTTTACTTTTGTTGTTTAGTATGAAATGCATATCTTTTTTCATTTGCATTTTTTAGACAATCGTTCCTACCAAATATCGGCCCGTTTGAAGAGCAATCTCTAGAAACAGGTAAATATGGGTCAGAAATACGTCCTGAGAATGACTTATCAACTTCAACTTTCATGGTACAATATTTCAAATCCATATTTCAGCTACGGTAAAGCATGTCACATGGTCACACACACAAGATATATATATACAGTATATATATATATATATATATATATATATATATATATATATATATATATATATATATGTATATATATATATATATATATATATATATATATATATATATATATATATATATATATATATATATATATATACATAATATTAATTTCCTTGACTGCCTTTCTGCCTCTGTTTGCGTGTTCGGAGGCTTGTGGGAATTCCGGAGGCTTCTGGGAATTTTGAAGGCTTCTGGGAATTCCGGAGGCTTCTGGCGCTTCCGAAAGTATTGAGCAAGAACGGTGGTCTAATTGGAATAATAGTGTTGAACAAAGCAAATAAGAGATTATTATGTTAATTTGTGAGTAATTGCTTAGCAGTATAATTTTCATTACATATATTACAACAAATATTACTCGCCCTTTAAATGAAAAAAATCCCTGTTAGGAATCCCCGAATGAGGACTACCTCTTGGTTAGGGGTTCTGCGGTAGGACAGGTTTCTGACGTCCCCCGCCAATCTGGGCGTCCACATATAACACTAAAACTCCGAAACGTTTGTTTGTTTGTTTGCACTCCGGAAAGTAAATGGGGCTGCTGCTGCCCGTAGAGTTTTGCTGACTATTATTTTAGTAGGGTTAATTTAGCTGTGGGTATGGGTATTGGGTATGGCATGGATATGGGTATGGTACTGATATGGGTATCGTTATAGGAATGGTATGGTATGGGTATAGTATGGATATGGGTATGGATGTGGATATGGTATGGGTAGGGGTACAGTACAGATATGGGTATGGGTATCGGTATCAGTATGTGTATGGTACGGGTATGGGTATGGTATGGATATGGGTATGGAATGGATATGGGTATGGGCATGGGTATAGATATGGGTAAGGTATGGATATGGGTATAGGAATGGTTCGGAAATTGGTATGGGTATGGTTCAGATATGGGTATGGCTATGAGTATGATACAGACATGGGCATGGGTGTGGGTACGGGAACTAGCAAATGCGAGCGATAGCAAGGATCTGCTAATGTATATATATATATATATATATATATATATATATATATATATATATATATATATATATATATATATATATATATATATATATATATATATATATATATATATATATATATATATATATATATATATATACACATATACATACATACATACATACATACATACATACATACATACATACATACATACATACATACCTATGTATAAAGTCATTACCTTAAGATAACGTGTCCGAACAAACGAAATGCAACCAGCTATTCTGAAAAATATAGGTGGCAGATTTCAATAGTTACGGGCCTTGGCCGTCCTTCTCTTTCAAATCACCAAAATGTCACTCACGAAAGTGTTTATTGTACATCCAGATAATATATTTTGGACATGCCACATCACTCCTACGCAGACTATGCCAAGCGAAATCAGTTTTATATTGTAAACTTTACGATTAGACTCCCCTAGGGGGAGTAGTGCCGTCTTTGCACCTCACGTGGTGCACTGTACGCATTACTAAAGTTTCTTTGCAGCGTCCCTTCGGGCCCTAGCTGCAACCATTTTCATTCCTTTCGCTGTACCTCTGTTCATTTTCTCTTCTTCCATCTTACGTACCACCTTCTCCTAACAATTAATTCATAGTGCAACTGCGAGATTTTCCTCCTGTTACAACTTTCAGACCTTTTTACTGTCAATATCCGTTTCAGCGCTGAATGACTTCATAAATCCCAGCGCTTGGCCTTTGGCCTAAATTCTGTATTCTGGTCTTTATGGTTATACGACTTGATAGAGGGGTTCGTTTTCTGTTATTTTCTATTGATAGAGTCATTATTTGTTTATCTCCTTTTTTGCAAATGGACTAAAGCAAATGTTTTTACCCTGTGATTTCACTTAAACGGGAGTAGGTAAACAGTTCAAGAGTTTGTATAATTTTCATTCTACCACTGCGTATTTCTGTCAAGAATTTGAGACCCAGAACTTGCCTCGTATGCGACCAAAGTTTTATCATTGGTTTCGTCCATTTATAAATAACTTTTAAGAATAAATCTGCATTCACTGTTCTCTGACATTTAGAAGGACTGCCGCTCCGACAAAATAGCAATTACTCTCATATATACAAATTGACTGTTGAAATAGTGACTTTCAAAAATTATAGTTTTAAATAAATCCAGTCTGTCGACTCTGAAACTTGTTTACCAACTGAAAAACAATGTTTGCAGCGTCCTTGTTATCAGCGTTGCTGTTGATTTTAGGCTTAGCTTTTAAACATCCCCCCTCTCTCTCTCTCTCTCTCTCTCTCTCTCTCTCTCTCTCTCTCTCTCTCTCGCAGCTGGCCAAAAGCTGAACGATGTAAAGCTGAAATTCAGACAGAGCATCATGCCACACGAATTTTGAAAAGGATACAACATTTAGCGTTGTGAAGGACAGGTTTTCTTGCTCCTTTGGGAAATGAATTACTTGTTTTTAAGTAATTGTTCTTATCTCTCGTTTTACTAAAGATTTTTTCAACAGGCATAACACCAGTAGTTAATGCTAGTACTACTCATACGAATACTATAATAAATTACGACCATCGTTATTGTTTAAACAGTTGGAATTGAGATCCTCTCTCTCTCTCTCTCTCTCTCTCTCTCTCTCTCTCTCTCTCTCTCTCTCTCTCTCTCTCTCGTTCTCGTCACAGCAATTTTGAGCAAGCTTTTCATCCTTTGTATGCCAGATACACGAATCAGTCGGGCGGCAATGAAATATTGATCGTTAGTTGTGAAATTATTTCACGAGGTTTCATTTTTCATGGCTTTCGTTCCGAAACCAAAAAAAAAAATGGCTTGTCACGCCCGAATTTAAAAATAATAATTGGGCCATTCTTTTTCTTCGTTTAGAAAAATGGTCTAGCTTTTCTGTTCAATTTTGCACATTTTGTGAATAGGTTGAATCGTTTTCTATAAACAAGTTACGAAATGAGACTTGATTGATTTGTGATTTTTAGTTTGCAGAAGTACTTGGTAATGGCTAGACGTGAGTGGGGTAACAGCTCCACTGCCTGTCTTAAGTGGGTTGCCTTACATGGTAACTAAGAGTTCTTTATGTTAAGGGAAAGTTTATAGAGGTGATGGCAATGAATAAGAGACTTACCATTTTACTAATTATGCTTGGGAACATGCATGGTAAGGTTTGATTGAGACAGTGTGACAAATAACAAGGATTGCTAGGGAAAGAGTTGGTTGTAAGGGGAAAAAACTGTATGTGGTGTTTATTTACCAGGGAATAGCATATGATGGAATTAAGGGAGGTGCAAGTTGGAGGATATTGAAGACGAAGATTTTGAAAGTTATTTTTTTTTTCTGTTAATGTTTGTCAAGACTATGGAATCATGTCTCCTTAGCTGTTGATATCTCTAATCATGTCGTACATTTTGCATGTAGATATGTCTGCCTTCATCCCCCCAAAAAAAAAAAAAAACCTGGTTAGTGGACACCCTTCCCCGTCCCCGCCCTTGCCTGCACCCCCTTCCAAAAAAAAAAAAAAAAAAAAGCTGGTCAGTGGACACATGATAGCTCTTCCTGTGATACCATAATAACAGGAACATGAAGAAAATGGTGACAGTAAAGAGGGCTGAATCGCTTATAACACTAAAATTTTCAAAAGGATTCACTGCTTCAGTCCTCTTGCCTTCAACAACTTACGCGTGTCTGATAGCACGAGAGAGAGAGAGAGAGAGAGAAATTACACATTGATGATGCTCTACTGAAATAGCTGCATGGTTTATTATTAAAATGACAGTGTAACCTTGTTTTCCTGTAGCGCGTGTTATCGTGAACCCCTGAAGGAAGAAAAACTTATAAAGAATACAAACATAATGATTAAACAATAAACAATTAATGCTGAAACAGCTTTAATTTCTAACATTAAGTGTCCTCGGAAAAAAACTGTGCCTTTGACGTGTGTATATGTATGTATGTATGTATGTATAAAATATCAGATTTTTCTTTTTTTTGCATACATTGTTTCTTAATGGTCGATGAACATTGATTTATCACGTCTGTTCCCCCGGGATTTGGGTATTCAATAGTGGCTGTTTTCTGGGGATTGGACACTTGTACTGACGGCCAGAGAACAAAGGAGGGAAGAGTTTTATCTTGTGGAAAAAGAAAATATGAAATATTTCTCTCTCTCTCTCTCTCTCTCTCTCTCTCTCTCTCTCTCTCTCTCTCTCTCTCTCTCTCTCTCGGATTTGGTGGTTCGTATACTTTTTCTTTCTTGGTTTTCCCATAATCTTCCGCTCTTTTATTTTGTCTTATTGTTCTAAAATCTGTCAGTATCATTTCGGTGTGTTGGTATATTTTTTTTTCACCTTGCAGGTTTTCTTTCGTTGCCTTTCGTATTTATACATTTGTTTTATCCTATTTTTTGTTTTCAAAAGTCTCTCTGTATCATTTCATTTCGCTGGTGTCACTTCATCTTACGAATTTCCCTCTATTCTTGTTTACCATATTTCTTGATGAGTTATCGCCTCTTGAGGATGTAGGTATAACTACAGCGTGGTTGATTCAATGATAGGTTGTATTTTCCGGAGACCAGGTCCAATATTTCGTCTAATCCACGTTCGAATTGTTACATGGAATTTCTTCATGTCATTCTCGTATTGGAATTCAAGGGTTTGAATATAGCCAAGAATTTCAAGGAAGCGAGAAGGTGAAGAGTTTATAACATGGTTTTACTTTTTATATACTAAAATGCAATGAAAATTGCCTATATATACGTACATATATAATATATATATATATATATATATATATATATATATATATATATATATATATATATATATATATATATATTATGTATAAATATATTATATATATGCAAAGCATATACTGTATATTATACGTACATACACGCACACTCGTGCACACGAAAACACGCATGTTTTATATATATATATATATATATATATATATATATATATATATATATATATATATTTATTTATTTACTTATTTATTTATATATCATATATATATGTGTATGTATGTATAGTGTGTCTTTTAAATGATTCCGTATTAGTATATGCACTATAATTTGTATTGTAATAGATACGAACGATGGTTATGTTGCTTTTACTGTACAATAGGGATTTTCATGATATGTGGGTATGTGCTTTTTTTGGGGGATTATTTCCTTTAATCCAACCTATTTCAAATGCATTCCTGAGTTGCGCTTTTCATGAATTCATATCGGAAGTGGAAAGCGAGAATGGGAAATGAAGAATAAGGATAGGTAAAGAAACCAGAAGAGAAAGAAACAAAGCAACAAAAACCAGAACATTACCAAAGTAGAAAACTGGGACATTGCCGGATCGTACAAAAGGTTCTCTCGAACAATACTCTTGAGGAATAATGAGAGAGAGAGAGAGAGAGAGAGAGAGAGAGAGAGAGAGAGAGAGAGAGAGAGAGAGAGGTACACCCACACAGATTATTTGCAACGGACTTCGCTTTATTTGCTTTCTGGTGAAAAATATGAGAAAAATATTTTCGAGTCGTTAGGTTAATTTTTTTTTCTGGGCGTTTGAGAATTATCTTTAGAAGCTTGTAGTCTGCAGTTTTGTAGGTTTGCTGAGAAATCATGAGTAGTTTTATCGCTGTGCAGCTTGTGTAAATGTGTATTACTATGCAGATTGTGTAAATGTGTATTACTATGTAGATTGTGTAAATGTGCAGCATATTGTACATGCAATAAGCCACAATGCCCTCTTTCTCTGTTTCACATTCAAACACGCTTTATACATACACACATACATACATATATATTCATACAGATTGTGTATATATATATATATATATATATATGTATATATATATATATATATATATATATATATATATATATATGTATATATATATATATATATATATATATATATATATATATATATATATATATATATATATATATGTAATGTGTGTGTGTGTCACAATGCATCCTTTTACCCTAGAGGGGTAGTTTCAGAAAGTTGTTTGCGCTCTAAATTTTAGCTTTGTATTGCGGAATGAGGCTGTTATAGACCCATCCCCATGCCCCACTTATGGTAGGGGCCTGTGTATGCCGACGGCGTGTTGTTTCTTGGTGATCATCTATGCAGGAGCTGAGCAGACTCATTGTTACTTTACGAATTAAAGAGGGTTAACAAAACATGTACCTATTTACGTATTTTTCCATGTACAATACACATGCACACACCGCATAGACACACACATATATATACATATTATATAAACATATATATACCGTATATATATACATATATAATCATGTATATATATGTGTATATACAGTATATATATGCATACATACATATATAATACATATATACAAATATTAGCAGATTTACATTATTAGATGTTATCCTAGAAGCAAGTATCTTTTGATTAATTTTGATGCTTTATGTAAGTATGTTTTGCGGGAAACCTGTTATGTTAGAATTAAGTTGATGGAATTCTTTGTAACATTTTCCATTTTTTTATTACAGGTATGTCGCTTATTGGATTTCAAGCGAGGCGTGAGTAAGTACAATTTAGTAGAACTACTTTTAGATATTATTATTATTATTATTATTATTATTATTATTATTATTATTATTATTATTATTATTATTATTATTATTATTATTATTATTATTTGTAGTGGTGGTAATAGTGATTGACATTATTTGATGTGAAGGTATGTGGTTTTATATGAAATTGTGCTATGATTTAAGCAACAGGTTAATTTCCAGATCATCCCTTGTTTGTTTTATATCTCTTCATACTGTCAAAGTTGGTGGTTTAATCAAATAGGTTCTCTGCATATAGCCTACTGGGATATGGGGTAACAAGACGGATATTCCTAGACATCGGATGAGACCTGGGACAATATAAAGAATAGACAAGAGCAAACAAGTAAAAAATGCGCTGAAGTTTCTTCGGCGCAGTCGAGTTTTCTGTACATCGTATAATCAAGGCCACCGAAAATAGATCTGTCTTTCGGTGGTCTCGGTAAAATGATGTATAAGCCACGGCCCATGAAACTTTAAACACGGCCCGGTGGTGGCCTGGCCTATATCGTTGCCAGATGCACGATCATGGCTAACTTTATCCTTAAATGAAATAAAAATTACTGAGCCTAGAGGTTTGCAATTTGGTTTGTTTGATGATTGGAGGGTGGATGATCAACATACCAATTCGCAGCCCTCTGGCCTCAGTGGTTTTTAAGATCTGAGGGCGGACAGGAAAAAATGCGGACAGAAAAAAGTGCGGACGGACAATCAAAGCCGACACAATAGTTTTCTTTTCAGAAAACTAAAAGTACATGTAAACAAATTTCGGGAAGGAGATGAAGAAGACAGAATAGGCAGTTCTAAGAAACCAAATCTGGAGAGTGAAGCTAAGCGAAGATCAAGAAGAGAGGAGAAAGAATATCAGGACAAATAGGCTGATGGTGTAGAAAACGCCATGTGTTCAGGGAGCGGCATTGGTGTTGGTAGCCTGCAGAATTATTATTGATGAAATGTCCATGGGCGAACAGAAATAGTGGAAAATACCTGTCAAAAGGAGGTCTTGGTCAATAATACCATCAGGAGAAGAAGAAAGACAACACTGTGGAACACTTTTATGAAGTCATGAGTAAAAGATATAAGTGGGGTAATTTGGTTAATATACCAGAAGTTGGCGAATACCTGAAGGCGTGTTCTGAATGGCTTCAAAGCCTTTGAAGTGGAGTCAGTAATAAATAAACCTAGGAGACGGAAAACATCAGGTTATATTGGAATAACTGCCGAGATTATTTTAGCTGAAACTGGAACGACACCTCAGATTCTAACCGGATTGTTTTGCAGAATATGGAGTGATGAAACAAACCCTGATAATTAGGAATTGGAAGTCAAAGCTCAACCAACAAAGAAAGGTGATCTGACTGAATGTGATAACGTAAGAGGCTTTGTTCTTACGCCAGTTGTTCATTTTCAGTAGGTTGGAGAAAATAGCTTGAGGCTGGACGAGCTGGCTTTAGAAAAGGCAGACGTTGCAAATACTTGCGTGAAAATAAATATTTCACAGTTTATGTTATTAATATAAACTCCCTTTTGATGTCTTTTGTTGATTACGGGAAGTCATTTGACGGTGTCCACAGACCAGTACTATGGGAAGTCTGGCTTCTCTATAGCATTCCAGTGGAGTATGCAAAGCCAAGTACAATTGTCCATGAAGAAATGCATTCATATTGAATGTTCGTTGGGGTAGGGGTCTTGTCAAATGAATTTGCAGTCAGTAGTCAAGGGAATCTTATTTTAGTGGTTGGAGATTAAGTGAAGGTTTAATTTAGTGCAACGATAGAAATTTGACTGGCTTAGAGTATGCAGATGATTCTGTTTTAATTTTACAACGCTTGCTCAATAGAATACATCGTAAACCTATAGAGTTGGGACACAAAGTAAATCTAAGAAAAACAGAAGTAAGTAGGACAGAGTATATACGGAGGGATTAAATCAAAAGTCCTTCAAAAGAAGGCATCGTGCTTACCCCATACAAAAATGGGAAAAAAGCACGTTAAAAGAAGAAGAAGATGGGCAAAGGACTAATGAGGCTAAATCTTTCAAATATTTAGGAACAATGATATCCTGCATAGGTTGCTTTGAATTTGAATGTAGTGAACAACTACAAAAACCAAATCAGTGGGCAGGCTGAACAGGACCAGGAGATCAAATAGACTGAAAATATTCATAAGTCAAGTACAAACTAGATTACTTTACGGAAATGAATCATGATACAGGCTTAAGAAAAATTTGAAGTCAAAGAGTTAGAAATGACACCATAAGGGAAACTATAGAAGTTCCGTATGTATATGAGATCTAGGCGACATGGACATCTTTCCCGCAAGTTTCTGGGAAAATATTATACATGATAAGTGCCAGCTAGGCTCCTGCGGGCATGAGAAGAGTTGGAAGACCCAGCTCTACTTGGATGAGAAGTATGAGAAGGGAGGCTGGAGATTCTTGGAGATTTGTAGAAGAAGAAGAAAAGGAAAGAGACTGAGTGGCAGAATTTCACAGAGGTCCCTTGCGTCTTGTGGCACTGGACGCGATGACGATGATAAGGACATCCTGTATGTTTGTTTTGCTGATTTCACATTTTTTCAGTTAACGGGTCTATGCAGTCGACTAAGAATACAATAACTAGCATGATAATTATTTCTGTATTTGATTTTTAGCAGTTTTTGAGGGTATCCGTTATTTCTGTATTTGATTTTTAGCAGTTTTTGAGGCTATCATGGATACACTTTCACTTATCCTCGCCAATTAATTGTGACGTAAGCTGTTTAAACCTTAGCTAATACATCTCGAATAAATTTATTTGAAAATGGGATTTATGAGATATTAAATTTTCTTTAATATTTTGGAAATCAATTCGTCAACTGTTTTCTAACAGTTCCCTCAGGAAATCAACATTTTTAATATTTTACATAAACAAATGCATATAACCTATTATTACTCATTAAATCAGTGCTAATTAGAACGGTTTTCGCAGATTATCCACAAGATTTTGTTTATAGTTATCAAAAATTATTTGGCACAATTTCCTTCTTGTTAATGTTAATCAGGCTATTGGTTGTAAAGTGTTCAGGGGAATATATATGGGAGGAGCTAGAATAGAATGTTACATACGATACAAAAATTGAGCTGTATTGAACTTCTACTTTTTCAGGATACACACACACACACACACACACACACACACACACACACACACACACACACATATATATATATATATATATATATATATATATATATATATATATATATCGTATAGATAACCATGTATACACATATATGTATAATATATATATATATGTGTATATATATATATATATATATATATATATATATATATATATATATATATATATATATATATATATATATATATATATATATACACATGAGCTTGATGGCACGCGCTATGCCCAGCACACGTTGGTCCGCCCCGCTGCAGTTTGCACGGTCGATGCGAAAGTGTACAAAACCTACCGCTCACGTTTCACACCGGGGCGGACAAACAAGATCCACTCGTCTTTTAATATTGTTATATATATATATATATATATATATATATATATATATATATATATATATATATATATATATATATATATATATACACACACACACATGGTTATCTGTACGGTCGCGCGCACGCGTATTGACATCAAACTGATATATTAAATATACCAGTTTGAATGAACAATCCATCCAATTTTCACGTTCCGACTTGATAATTATCTTTTAACATCTTACCTAAGTGAAAGATCATTTGCCTTTTTTTGGGGAGAGAGAGAGAGAGAGAGAGAGAGAGAGAGAGAGAGAGAGAGAGAGAGAGAGAGAGAGAGAGAG
This sequence comes from Macrobrachium rosenbergii, assembly GCF_040412425.1. Classification (NCBI taxonomy): domain Eukaryota; kingdom Metazoa; phylum Arthropoda; class Malacostraca; order Decapoda; family Palaemonidae; genus Macrobrachium; species Macrobrachium rosenbergii. Next base: position 9,855,901 of record NC_089788.1, on the reverse strand, counting down.
AGAGAGCTAATGCCGTAAAGCTTTCTAATTAATCACGTAAGCCTCTCACATAAGAGGATGAGTTGTGACAAATTTTTTTCCCCATTCAGATGGCTTATCACAACACTGTCATCTTCCAGTGAAATGTCTGCTATTTTTGCTGAGCAGAATTAACATCTTTTTAAAGGAATCACGAAATATGACTCTTTGGTGTTGCAAATATTGTTAATATTTTTTGGGCAGCGTAAATAAATTTTCATTATACTTTACCACGGTCATTTTGGACCTCTCTCTCTCTCTCTCTCTCTCTCTCTCTCTCTCTCTCTAACATAAAGCAGGCTACATATTGCAGCGCCTAAGCTCGTTATACTAGCGCCGTCCGTGACTAACTTTTACGTTAACTTTCATGAATGTAAATTGTTTCACTAAATAGTGTTCGCGAACTTTTTTCAAAGTGTATTTTTATAAACTTATACCTCTCATATTTTGGCCTTGCCCATAACGAACAACATTTTCTGGCTATTTATTTGTGGAGGCCAAAAATATTCGATGAATACCTGGTCTGAGGATTACCTCATCGAGGCCCTACCATTTTTTTTTCGATCTAGTGGTAAATATTTTGACGTGACACTTTTCTCCCTCTTCTCTTCTCACCTTTTTTCTCTCTCTGTCTCTTACAAGCACACACCCATGGCTACGATTCACTACAGTTGACTGACTACTAGGTGCATTTGCTTGCTGTGCTTCTGTTTGCTTACTCATTCACTGCTTAGACTAACAGGAGCATATCGGGGCCAGATTTTCCTCCCTTGCACGGGATTCAAACCTGGGTCCACTCGCTAGTAAGCTAGTAATGCAAACGTGCCGCCAGTTGCACACCGGTACCAGGAGAGAGAGAGAGAGAGAGAGAGAGAGAGAGAGAGAGAGAGAGAGAGAGAGAGAGAGAGAGAGAGACTGCAGACTAGCTGTTATTAAAGTAGTTTAATGGAAAAAGAGTTTACTGAACAGAAACCATTGTATCTGATAGAGAAAAATGAAAGTGGTTTCTTTCATCACGTAGCATACAAACTAGTGATGCAAGATTTCTTTTTAATTATGCATCGAGAATGACTATTTTGGTCAAGTCATCAACTGCGTATTTTCGCTTTCGTTATGTGATTAGTTATTTTCTTTATTCGTAAATGTCAACGCTCGAATGGTCTGTCACTCTCTGTAACTTTGTTAAAGCAGTGTCATTTAATGATGATTTAGGAAAACTACCTCATCCAGTTAATTAATTCATTGAAGAGACAAATCTAGGGACTGAAGTTTAAGATACGAAGGCTAGGAACTATGAAGTGAAGTTGAGACTCATTTGCTTATAACTTTTTATACATATGTATAGATGCGTATATATATGTATATATATATATATATATATATATATATATATATAGCTGTATATACATATATATATATATATATATATATATATATATATATATATATATATATATATATATATATATATATATATATATATTTATTTATTTAGAGCCTCGATGGCTCGGTCGGTAGAGCAGCAGACTCGGACTTCATAAGAAGTCTGTGTCGCGGGTTCAAATCCGCAGCCGACCGGTCAGAGGGGCGGACACTTTGCTATCCGTGTAGACACCCCGGGATTATGTATGTAATCAACGGATAGGTTTCCTGAAAGCAAATGGGTGTTACAGACTAATACACACACAAACAAAGCCACTCTAACATCTTCTAAAAACATAACAGACGCCTCACACGTCTCGAACTGTCGGCCTAACCGCTCACGTCTCCTCGCTGCTGGGAGAAAGGGAGCTGGGGATTTGGCACGATACATGTACACATGTGCTACCGGGGTCTAAGTGATGTCAGGCAGGGCAGCCGATCGAGGCTAAGGCCTACCCCAACGCCAAATCAAAGTCCTTCAAAAGAAGGCATCGTGCTTACCCCATATGAAAAATGGGAAAAAGCACGTTAAAACGAAGAAGAAGAAGAAGAATATTTATATTTATTTATTTATTTAACGGTTGCATCTTGGCCTTTGGAAATTGATTTGCACATAAAATTTTACACGAAATTTGGTCCCATGCATTGTAGTTTGCATGGTTGTTGCCACCTAAGGCAAAATTTCAGTTAAATGTTCGGAAGAGCATTATTGTAGATCTTTTAACGCTTTCGTGTTCATGGAGATGGACCTCTGAAAATGATATGTGCATGTATATCTTTGCCAATTTTGAAAAAAAAAATGTAAAATGGGAAGTGTGACCAGATACTTTGATTTTTTCGTACAGACAGCCTCTTATAATTTGTAGATGATTAAAAATTTGCAATGTGACCCAGGCCAAAAAATTAGTTTGTTACTAATTTTGCAAATATTTGAAATGATCGCAAGGATAAAGGTCTATTATTTCTTTTATTTCAAAAGAAGTAAAACTTTGTTTTCAGCTTGACTTAATACTGTGTTCTTAAGCATATTGCAAGAATTATTCATGTGCCAATTACAAAATTACAGTATTCAAAACATTATTCAAAGTGAGTGTTTATGTAGATCGGTTCATTAGGTACCAGGCTACTATGACGTGAAGAAAACATTTCAAGAGGAATCGAATAGTGTTTTAGTTTTACTTTAATCCTCTCACAAGAACGATTCTGGGTCTGAGCGACGCATGGCATTCTGACAATGAGTATTTTTTCAGCTATAAATATTTTTGCCCTTCGAGGGGTTCTCCAGCAATTGTTCACCTTTCAATCCACAACAAGTGTTAAATAAAGAGGCTGAATGCCTCATGTTTCATGCCACCTTTGGTTACGATCAACCACAGTTGCCTAACGACTAAGTATTTAATTAGCTAATTATGTGAGCGCAGTGGTTAATTACATGTAAAAGGCTTAATGCCCAAAATTGCAATCATTCTTTATAGGAATTGCCGACAGGTCAGGTATGAAACAAATAGCACAGTGAAAATTAATTTTAAAGGTGTGAACGGAACATTTAGAATTACCCTATTCATATCTGTTCAACACGAGGGAAATTGTGTGTTGTTCTTTTGGGGGCATCCTTAAGCAAAAACGAAAATGGCAAATTCAGAACTGGGGTGAACCCGATAACCGGCATTTGCGCTCGGGTTTGTTAAACGGTGTGCTGCGAGTAATTTGTCAGAAACTGGAAACTATCCAGACTAATAACTTGTCTAGACAGTAATTTTTTCTTCTTTTTAAACGTTTTCGTGAAGGTGGTTGGGAATTTCAGAAAATTAAAAGAACTTGTAAGTGTATTTTTTCCAATGCGACGAGGAAGTGAAGAAAAATGAGAATTCTGAAGTAATTCAGTAGTTCCTTACCGCCTGTAAGCAAAAATAATAAATGGACTCATGACTGGTTTTCCATCCCATATATGTATGTGGTTGTGTATTATATATATATATATATATATATATATATATATATATATATATATATATATATATATATATATATATATATATATATATATATATATATATATATATATATAGAGAGAGAGAGAGAGAGAGAGAGAGAGAGAGAGAGAGAGAGAGAGAGAATGTTCTACTCTTTTTGGGAAAAGCCGTCGTTCTGTAGAAACTAATAAGACTTTGCCACCGAAAGAAACATCCCCTCGATATAATTCTAGGTCAGAGTTTCGGCGCCTTTTTCCCCCCCTTCTGCCAGAGATATTAAATGTGTTTCGAACTGTGTAAACACGGCTGACATCCATATGGCGGGGATTTCACCGCAGGAAAGAAAGTCACAAAAGGTAGAAGTATGCTGGGCTAAAGTTTAGGTGCAAAGTGATAAGGAAAAAGGCTTCATATTAAACTTAAGAGGTCCCCTTCCTTCCTCTTCTCTCTCTCTCTCTCTCTCTCTCTCTCTCTCTCTCTCTAAATCTTAGCGATAAAGGATAGGTTATGATACTGAAAATTAAGCTTAGTTTAATAGTATGGATCAAATCTCTCTCTCTCTCTCTCTCTCTCTCTCTCTCTCTCTCTCTCTCTCTCTCTCTCTCTCTCTCTCAATGTTAATGAGAAAGGATTGGTTATAATATTAGAAAGTAAGTCTCTCCCTCTTTCCCCCCCTCTCTTGGCTCAGTGAAGAAGGATATATTTACATAGTAACACTTAAATCTCTCTCTCTCTCTCTCTCTCTCTCTCTCTCTCTCTCTCTCTCTCTCTCTCTCTCTCTCTCTCTCACAGAAATGACAAACAAAAGTGAAGGAGACGATTTATGAGAAGTTTTTGAAACACGTACTTCATCGGTAAGTCCAAGATTGATTATATATATATACATTATGTATACTGTGTATATATATATATATATATATATATATATATATATATATATATATATAGATATACATATACACACACACACGGAATAGACACGTAATACAAAGGCGGGGTTAAGGGGATCGAGGACTTTTGGGGAATAAGATAATGTTTTACAAGGAATAAATGCAGACACACACACATAACGTATTTGCATTTAGTTATAATGACCATTCATCTTTGTCGAATTCATTTTTTCTTTCAACAAGAATAGGGAAATAGTGAAGACAACTCGCTTTTTTAAATAAGGTTGGAAAAATAACCAGGGACTCATAGTTCCATTCAGATTAGGAAACAAAACAGTTATTAAACTTTTATTTCTTCAAGCATGGATGGAAAATTCAAAGTCCATCATATGGCAACATTTTCTTATTTACCATCATATGGCAACATTTTCTTATTTAAACCTTGGGATACTTTGATCCCACAAGGCATTGCTTCATTACTTCCTCATTGCTCAACCGTCGTTGCCTAGTAACACAAGGTACGTTTGTGCATTTCATCTTCATTTTAGAATTGTCGAGATGGAAAGTTACGCCCCTTCCTTTGGTTAGAATTGATGGCTGTTCAGGTATAGCGGACAGTGTTATGGCTTAGGAGATTGTACCATGTTATCCCCCAAAATTAGGTATTGTCACTGGCACCCTGAAGGAGATGAGGGGGGTGGCTTCGTAGCATTGAGGGAGGTCGTTGACATTGCCCATTTCAGCCGAGCGTTGCTCTGAGAATCTTTCATGGAGGCTGTTGTTCTTGCATTTTTTAGTTACATCCTTAGAGCGACACACACACACATACATAATATATATATATATATATATATATATATATATATATATATATATATATATATATATATACATATACACCCACAGTATATATATGAATTTTATCACATCACCGTGAGTCACGTATAGGCATTAAGCTACAAATGTCCTTTAATATTCAATTCGCTCTACCTCGAAATAATATATTTTCATATATGTTAACCGAAGGGGAAGCTTTTAGTTGATAATAATTTCGTCGCCCACGAGACGACGAACTTATTATCAACTAAAAAGTTCCACTTCGGTTAACATATACGAAAATATATTATTTCCGATATATACATACATACATACATATATATATATATATATATATATATATATATATATATATATATATATATATATATATATATATATAGGAAGGTGATCTTTCTTGCCACATGTTATTTAGGGTAACAGTGTTCCTTACAGCTTTTATTTATTGTAGCTTTGACATATTGTAGGGAAGTGTTGCGTTGGCTTATCGTAGGGAGGTGTAGATTCCGACAACGGTTATGAAGTGTGTCATAGTTTAGTGTTGTCATACAACTGTTGTAGGCCTAGTCGTTCTGGGTGGAGTTGAAGTTTGTGAAAAATCTTTGCCTGAGCAATTTCTTCGCAGCTTATACGGGAAAAGTTGCCTCAGGCATATTGTAGGCTGGCGTTGATCGAGGGAAATTTTAATTGGGTGGTTGCTATTGTCAGTTACTCGAAGATGCTCTTTCGGGGTGAAGGTTTTGTGTTTCGGATGAGACGCATAATGGCTTCTTGCTAACGATATCCTAAACAAAATACTGCATTAAGAAATAGGGAGAGGCGGCGATGGTGTGACCAATAATTGAAGAAGAAAAAAAGATATATTTGGTTTATGTTCCTTAAAGCAGTATCAGGATATTTGTTCCTAAGCTGAATAGTTTTATGACGTAAAAGCGGATGGTGGTGGGAAAGGAGGCATAGATTAATGCTTAACATACTTTATTTTGCAAAAAAAAAAAAAAAAATGTAAAAAATGAAAAAAATTAAGGTTAGAGATTTCGTCAGCCAGGTGATTATGTAAATGACCTGGCATTAGCGTTGTCTAGCTAGATTTATAAGCTTATACTTCCATGATATATGATTCATTCGTAGTGCTTAAAATTCCTAAAGAATATACATTCTTTGAATGTGAAGTACTGCCAGATTCAACGAATGTTTGTTTTCGTTCGTATTCACACAAATAAAAAGTCCTGAACAACATTTTTCCCTCTATGAGGAAAAGAACGCACCAGAAATTAGAAAAAGTAAATTACAATAAAAATAATATCTTACTTTCAACTACGGGTCCTTTCAGACGACATTCAGTAATAATAATAATAATAATAATAATAATAATAATAATAATAATAATAATAATAATAATAATAATAATAATAATAATATCTTTTACTTCTCATCCCATCATCCTGTGTCGAGATTAACGTCCCAGGTCCATAAACCCATCGATGTTATTTTCGTTTCATTTGTATTCGTGTGAAGCGCAGGATTTGATTATTAAATGGAGTGATTTTTCTGATATTAGAAAATATTATCGTTTTGATATACATGACATAGTATCCGTGGTTTACATACACACATATATACACATACATACATACATACATACATACATACTTACATACATACATACATACATACATACATACATACATACATACATACATACATACATATACATACTTGCATACAAACCTACACTAGATAAAAAGAGAGATTTGTAAATGTAGTGTGATGGATTCACACAAATTTGCAGGTAACTCGTACATGTTGCGGGGTTATATATTGGGTGTTATATGCTCTTAAATTTTCGGTTGCTTTCGCAAGTTTTGAAATATATAGTATCGTAATTTTTTTGTAAAAAAACCAGGCTTAATTCCCAGCAGTGCCTTAGTAAAATTTGTTGAATCTCCAGTACAGGTCTTTGGTTTGTCCTAAAATAGCCTGTAGATGTTATCTATACTTCATTCATATTCTTAAGTACGTTATTGAGAAGCATAAAAATTAACCTAAATTATTGGAGACGAAATTTTGAAAGATATCAAGAAAAAAATTTAATTTGATTGGAGTAGTATTAGTATAATCTCATCTGTAATCTTTTTTACGTTTTCTGTAAACGAAAACTATTGTGCCGGCTTTGTCTGTCCGTCCGCACTTTTTTTCTGTCCTCACTTTTTTTCTGTCCGCCCTCAGATCTTAAAAACTACTGAGGCTAGAGGGCTACAAATTGGTATGATGATCATCCGGCCTCCAATCATCAAACATACCAAAATGCAGCCCTCTAGCCTTAGTAGTTTTGATTTTATTTAAGGTTTAAGTTAACCATAATCGTACGTCTGGCAACGATATAGGATAGGCCACCACCGGGCAGTGGTTAAAGTCTCATGGGCCGTGGCTCATACACCATTATGCCGAGACCACCGAAAGATAGATCTATTTTCGATGGCCTTGATTATGCACTGTACAGAAAACTCGATTGCGCCGAAGTAACTTCGGCGCATTTTTTACTTATTTACGTTTCATGTCAGGTCGTAAGTAGGTTTAAGTAGTGGGTTATGGTTTTAGTTGTTGCTGTTCGTTTATCAGCATTAATGGGCGAAAAGGTAAGAGTTCGTGGATTTTTCTCTGAAGGAGGTTCTCGCTGCTGGCAATAGCGATCAAATTTTGGAAGAATATAATTGTAACTCATGGTTTTATTTATTTTTTTTTTTGATCGCTCAGCATTGGCGGAGTTTTGCGGGCTTTAATCACTTGTGTCAGTTATTTTTAGTTTTTCGCTGCTTTAAGAAAATATTATAGTACCTTGCTCGGCATTTCTTGACAGTACCTCGTCAGAATTTATCTTTGTTAATTTTCAGTGTAATTCTGTCTGTGTTTCTGTAAGATTTTTTTTTTTTTTTTTTTTTTTTAGTTTTTAGTTTTCTGTAAAAGAAAACTATTTTGTCGGCTTTGTCTGTCCGTCCACACTTTTTTCTGTCCGTCCTCAGATCTTAAAAACTGCTGAGGTTAGATGGCTACAAATTGGATTGTTGATCTTCCACCCTACAATCATCAAACATACCAAATTACCGCCCTGTAGCCTTAGCAGTTTTTATTTTATTTAAGGTTAAATTTAGCCATTAACTTGCTTCAGGCAACGATATAGGACAGACCACCACCGTCCCGTGGATACAATTTCATGGGCCGTGGCTCATACAGCATTATACCGAGACCACCGAAAGATAGCTCTGTTTTCGGTGTCATTGATTAGACGCTGTAGCGTCTGTGCAGAAAACTCATTTATAGCGAAGACTTCGGCGCATGTTATATTTGTTTAGGTTATTCATACTATTTTCTACAACCTATTCTTTTGGGATGAAACTATACTGTTAGCAATTTACCCTTCCGAATATGTAATAAAGAAAACAACTTACATACTAAACTAAAATGGATATGTGTGACAAAGTCTGTCAAAGGAGGCTAGGTATCAAACATATTGTAAAACTATAGTGTCCATCGTGTCCATCTTATCGAAGTTCAGTCATGCATTGTGCCCATTCCGCCTTGAGAAATCGTAAGGCTAGGAACATCCATAACTTCCTTCTGGTATCTGTCAGTCCCTGCTCTGTCTTGTCGCGTGAATAAATTTCTATCTGATTTGTGTAAATTGACACTGACTTGCCAGAGTGTGGTTCGTATGGATTTCAAGATACATTCAGTATATATATCTTTTCCTATTGAAATCAGTAATGGTTACCTATGGTAGGTAGGTTGAATGTCTATCTCGTTAATGTAAAAATCTTTTTGGGAGTTGATTGTAGTTGATTATATTTGATATGCCTATTATTCCGTGATCTTTTCTGAAGCACCATTATTAGGTTAAATGTTTTTCCGTAGAACTCCTTCAGCGACGTAAGAATTCTTGGGAGTTAAATTATTTGGAAAATTTGGCTTCATTTGCAAGCTAATTCATTTCTGACATTCGTCTTCGTAGATCTGTGGAGAGAGAGAGAGAGAGAGAGAGAGAGAGAGAGAGAGAGAGAGAGAGAGAGAGAGAGAGAGGTCTGGGAAGCTCAATCGTACTTAATGACACTTCTTTAAAGAGTCTTAAATATGCCCCGTCTGTGTATTTTTGAATGTCTCGAGAGAAAATAGGTCAGGTCGAGAAGAAGTCTTGTTTACGGGGACGTCTTTTGAAATGGTACGAAACGTCTCTTCCGAGAGAGTTGTTCTGTATGGTTTGGCTCAAAAGCGCCCAACGATTACCTAGAAGGAGAGCAGAAGGTTGACGTTCTCTGGATATATATATATATATATATATATATATATATATATATATATATATATATATATATATATATATATATATACACGAGTATATATACTGTATATATATGTATATATGTATATGTGTGTGTGTATGTATGTATGTATACAGTATACTTGTGTGTATATATATTTATATATATACACATACACACACTACATATATATGTATATAGTGTGTGTGGATGTGTGTATTATAAATATATATACACATGTATATACATACACACACACACACACACACATATATATATATATATATATATATATATATATATATATATATATATATATATATATATATATATATATATCTCATAAAGGATGCAGGGTTATAGGAGTCAGCAAAGCAAAACCGAGAAGGGATGTCCAAAGCCGAGAGTTACAGAGGTAGTGCTAAGAAGCTGAAGTATTTTAAGATGCTTTGGTCATGTGGAGAGAATGGAGGTTACTTGGTCAGTAAAAAGTATATCATTCGGCAGTGTTGGAAGAAAAAGGATGAGGAAGAGCTAAAAGATAATAGATAAACGGAGGGAATGGTATGGGAGGCCACAGTATATAAAAAAACAAGGGAATTTATGAAAATGGATGCAAATTACGCAGTGTAAGTAGGATGGCTTGACGAGCTGACGGTGAGTTTTCGTTGTAAGTGTATGAAATGTCTATTGTAGAAGTGTGGCAAAGTCTTGTACCTTTTTAGTTTTCTGTCAAAGAAAACTATTGTGCTGGCTTTGTCTGTCCGTCTGCACTTTATTCTGTCCGCACTTTTTTCTGTCTGCCCTCAGATCTTAAAAGCTACTGAGGCTAGAGGGCTGCAAATTGGTATGTTGATCATCCACCCTCCAGGCATCAAACATACCAAATTGCAGCCCTCTAGCCGTAGTAGTTTTTATTTTAGTTAAGGTTAAAGTTAGCCATAATCGTGCTTCTGGCAACGTTGTAGGATAGGCCACCACCGGACCGTGGTTAAAGTTTCATGGGCGGCGGCTCATACAGCATTATACCGAGACCACCGAAAGATCGATCTATTTTCGGGTTCCTTGATTATACGCTGCACAGAAAACTCGATTATGGCGAAGAAACTCCGGCGCATTTTTCGCTTGTTTTCTGGAACCGCCACTTATTAAACTAAGCAGCTTATTACACGCATGTATCTTCACCCAAATTATTTGTAAGACGCGTAATGACTCCGTCTGGACTCGTTATGGGGCAATTCATCTCCACGTCTTATTCTGTGCGCATTTGCGTCTTTTTCACGTGCACTTGGACATTCCTGGCGTTTGTGTCCCTCGCTCTCTCAAATGAGGTCGTCGTGGCGTTTATGTCTGTCTCAGGTGGGAAATTGCCGGGAGTCACTGCATGCACCTCGTGGACACCTCGAGTTATTCTTGTATCTGCTGGGTTTTTTAGTCGGGGTTTTCAAGCTACGTATTTGTTTGCTCGTCTGGTTATCTAGCTGGGTGTGAATTTGAACTCTCTCTCTCTCTCTCTCTCTCTCTCTCTCTCTCTCTCTCTCTCTCTCTCTCTCTGAATTATTATGATCTGACAGAAAATAGTAAGTTTGCGTAGTTTGAACATAAGCGCACGCACATTGATTTCATATACGTATAAATATATATATATATATATATATATATATATATATATATATATATATATATATATATATATATATATATATTTATCGTGGAACGTGGGCAAAACACTATATATGGAGAAAAAAGTTTTTCCGTTCTGAAGATACTTTCCATTAAAGATATTGCTCAATATAATTAAGTGAAATAACGGCAGAATAAAATAATAATGATATAATAATAATAGCAATGATAATAGGGACAGCAATAATAAAAGCACAAATAAGGGTGACATGTATTAACAGCTTAGTTATAATTTATTTGGATCATCCTGTCTTCGGTGAACTGGCCTTATGGTCTGAATTTTTTCAAATATAGTAGAATTAATTCCTGTTCCAGTTGTTCTTCCATTTCCACATCCCTTGAGCCATCGTCATTTCTAACATCACTCACGCTACGTGGAGTTTTTCGTCGTGATCTGGTTTTCTTTAAGCAACACTCCAAAGCGATAAGACAGTGATCTCTTTGTAAATAGTTAGCCAGGATGCTGTTTTCGCACCATGAATTTAGGAAGTATGGTCCCGTTTATGAATAGTTGGAATGCATAAGGTACAAACATCTAAAAAAAAAAAAAAAACACTCGAGCGATTAACATTAAGTGAAACTTATTTAGATCCTTAAAAATAACTTTCAGCTTCTAATCAATTTTTTTCGTTCCCTTAAATGTTTTTTCCTCTTTTTTCGTGACGCCCACCTCCCAAAACTTCAAAACTTGACGATGCTATATTCATACTTTTCCAGCTGAATCGCGGTTGGATCCCTATGTAGAAAAGTTCCACAACGCGCGCGCGCTTTCAGACGTGCACTTTATATATATATATATATATATATATATATATATATATATATATATATATATATATATATATATGTGTGTGTGTGTGTGTGTGTGTGTGTGTGTGTGTGTGTGTAACTGAATCACGCAAATATGGAACGTGATGAATATATAAATAAAGATAAAATCCACGAAGGAAAGGGAAACACTGGAGTGCTGCAAGGCCTTTCGACTGCTTGTCATCCTTTACTTAGCAGAGTATAGGACGACAGACAGTCGAAAGGCCTCAGGCCTCGCAGCACTCCAGTGTTTCTTTTCCTTCGTGGATTTTTTATTTTTATGTATATATATATATATATATATATATATATATATATATATATATATATATATATATATATATATATATATATATATATATATATATATATATATATATGTAGACTCAACCTAATATCCCACTAACTTGCAACATCAGTGAATTCCTTTTCACAAGGAGAACTGACTCAGGCATTCCCAGTGTGGCGTCTGTCATCAATCCTTATCACTCAGTCAAAACTCTTTCATGCGTCTTCCTCTCGGCACTTGGCTTTGGTGAGCTTTTGTAATTCTTAATCTCTTCTTTAGTCTTTTTTTTTTTTTAATACCAGCAGATGATCATGCACTTCTCTCCTGCTAAGTAGTTCTCCTCTGTTCGTTTGGTTGCACACCAGGCCTGGTGTGGACCCCCCTACCACAAAGGCCCGTCCTGGCACAAAGCCGGTTTAATCCAGACCGAACAACCAACCAATTAGACAGGTACAATATCACCACCATCGTGCAGCATATCACAAGTAATCCCTTGCCTTTACGCTAATTGTTACTCTTCCTTCAGTCTCACGTCTCACCCATTCTCTAGTCTTCAGGAATCATTCAGAATACTTAATCCAGGAATACAAGTCTTCGTTCTCTTCTGAGAGTCTCACCACATTTATCTTTTACTTCCAGGTTCCATTTGTATTAATCTATCTTTTATATTACGTTTCCCATTTAGAACATCTTCCTAGCACTCACGCTCGCGTTGTTCACAAGCGTTTTAATGGATTGTAAACTCTGTCACTTTCTCATTCGCTTCCCTGTTCTTACTCATATATTACTTTTATCAGACTCTCCCTTCTATCTTCTCATTGCATTTCAGACAATTTTTTGCTTAATTCAACTCCCCCTTTCACTATTTAATCTCCGGTAACTCTCACTACTACCCATGATGCGCGTATTGTGAACCGTTAAAACTACCCATCCTAACTCTTTCCCATTATTGTTATTATATGGTATCCATAACGTCAAAACTGACGGCATTGTAAAAGGGTCGAGACGTCAAGTCCCGACGTAGGGACATAGCCTGCAGGTCCAAAGCTTGGACCAAGGCCCCTCTTTTTCCAAACTAATACCTTTGGACCAAGTTGCCTTTCATCTTGTAGACTAATACAGGGCTGAGTGCTTCTATCGATGTTACACGTAGAGTTACAAACAAGAATATACTCGTATAGTATATGTATATATATATATATATATATATATATATATATATATATATATATATATATATATACATACATATATATATATATATATATATATATATATATATATATATATATATATATATGTAGGTCGTTTTTATATGAATAAGGTCAAATGGGTGTTACAGACTAATGCACACATAAACAAAGCCACTCCAACATCTAAAAAACATAACAGACACCTCACACGTCTCGCACTGTCGACCTATCCGCCCAGTTCTCCTCGCTGCTGGGAGAAAGGGAGCTGGGGATTTGGTAACATGTACACATTCGCTACCGGGGTCTACGCGATGTCAGGCAGGGCAGCCGATCGAGGCTACGGCCTACCCCACCGCCAAATCAAAGTCCTTCAAAAAGAAGGCATCGTGCTTACCCCATATAAAAATGGGAGGGCGGGGGGGAAGCACGTTAAAAACGAAGAAGGAGATTATGATTGTGAAGATATAAACACTATCATGGCGTTTACTGTGATTTAGGAAATGCTAGGAAGAGTTTCTTTTGCTCTATTTAGCAATACAATCTAGACCTTTATTAAAAACATGCGTAGTTGAATAGATAAATGAGGTCGTGACACCTGGTTAAGCTAATGCCATTGCGGGAAAACAATTATTTTCGTAAAAAATTGGGTAAGGACATTAATCCGTACTTAGATTATTATGTTGTATCCATTGCATATGATAAGTATTCGAGAATTCATCGAGAGAGAGAGAGAGAGAGAGAGAGAGAGAGAGAGAGAGAGAGAGAGAGAGAGAGGGAGGGGGGGAGGGGGAGATACGACAGGTGTTCCCTTTTCCATCTGGTTCGAGTAAACGGAAGCTTTTACATAAATCTAAAAAAATGGAAGAGTGATGGGAGCCTCAGAACCCTGCGGGATTTTTAGAGGAAACAGATAAATGATTTCAATTGTTATGGAACTCGTCTCGAAAGAAAATCTCTCTTTCTCTCTCTCTCTCTCTCTCTCTCTCTCTCTCTCTCTCTCTCTCTCTCTCTCTCTCTCTAAGCAAGTTTGAATTAGCGGTCTGTCTTGTCGACGAAAATTTTCGAAGCCCTTAGTACTCTCTCTCTCTCTCTCTCTCTCTCTCTCTCTCTCTCTCTCTCTCTCTCTCTCTCTCAAAGCAAGTTTGCATTAAGTCTGCTATCTTATCGACGAAAATTGTCGAAAAATTTAGTAGTCTCTCTCTCTCTCTCTCTCTCTCTCTCTCTCTCTCTCTCTCTCTCTCTCTCTCTCTCTCACAAAGCAAGCTTGTATTAGGTCGGTTATCTTATCGACGAAAATTTTCGAAACCTTTAGTAGTCTCTCTCTCTCTCTCTCTCTCTCTCTCTCTCTCTCTCTCTCTCTCTCTCAAAGGAAGTTTGTATTAGGTGGCTGTGTTATCGACGAAAATTTCTGAAGCCCTTGAGTAGGTATCGTTTCTTTTCAGGGTCCAGGGTTGACCTCCATTTTCTTTGAGGCGGATAATAGGTTCCTCTTATATTGATTATTTTCGTTATGCTCCCAAGGCACATAAGAACAGAATATGTCGAAACCAAGCAACAGGAAATACGCTCTCATTCAGCACTTTGAAGCGATGATGAATGATGATGATGATGATGATGATAACGATGATAAAATTTACTGCTCTCAAATAAAGATAATTTAAATTTATTTGTGCATATATTTTTTCTTTTTTTATTTCCTTCATGAAAATGTGACGTTTTCTGTCGCATGAAATCTTATTTTTTCCTTTTTTGGAGGAAATTGTAAAAATTGTTTATGAAATTCAGAAAGATGAAAAAATATTGCCTTTTTCTTTTTCAGTTCTATATTTAATAAACAGAATTTTTTTTTTTTATTTTTATATTTTTTTTATTCGTAAACTTTTAATTCGAAATCAATGAATAATATTCTGACGCTATATGTTTACTTTTGTTGTTGGATTTTCTACTTCTTCGAACTACTGTAGTATTAATCAGTAAATATGACTTTTCTCTTGCTGTGCGTTTGTATATTTTTATAGAGGTTTTAATATCTCTCTCTCTCTCTCTCTCTCTCTCTCTCTCTCTCTCTCTCTCTCTCTCTCTCTCTCTCTCTCTCTGCCATTCGAATGAAAGTACAAGATTTATCAAAAGAATAAAGAAATGCATATCCACATAGAAAGGCTTTCTCAAACAGTGAAAATCCCTCCCTCTGGGGTGACTTAGTATTGACCGAACCAGCCAATCAAAAGAGAGGATAACTACAGGCAGTGACTCATCCTACCTGTTGATTGG
Source organism: Macrobrachium rosenbergii (assembly GCF_040412425.1). Lineage (NCBI taxonomy): Eukaryota > Metazoa > Arthropoda > Malacostraca > Decapoda > Palaemonidae > Macrobrachium > Macrobrachium rosenbergii. Next base: position 9,840,199 of record NC_089788.1, on the reverse strand, counting down.
TCAGTTCTCTTCCAAGGTTGGAAGGGCGTAGCTTCCTAGTGGAGGCTTAATGTAAACACCACTCTGCATAGATTTTTAAGCTAAGAAGAATGGACAGAGAGAGAGAGAGAGAGAGAGAGAGAGAGAGAGAGAGAGAGAGAGAGAGAGAGAGTTTCAGTGTGAGACATTAACAAGTTCTGTACTGTATGAAGAATCTTATATATATATATATATATATATATATATATATATATATATATATATATATATATATATATTTATATATATATATATATATATACATATATATATATATATATATATATATATATATATATATACATATATATATATATTTATATATATACATATATATATATATATATGTGTGTGTTTGTGTACATATATGTACGGCATAAATACACATATACATACAAACATGCATACACACATATACACAAGGAAAAAGCATGTCACAATAAGCTCGTGCAATTGGTATTAATATGGAATTGAGGCTACAAAGCTAACAGAGATGTAAAAGAGAACATAGGATAATTAATTCCACGTATCCAGCCGCCGTGAGCAGCTCAAAGCCAAACCAAAGTCGGTATCTTGAATCAAACAAACGAAATATGAACAGGCGAGGCAGCAAGGACAAAAGCAAGGCACGAGCAGAATTTACACTGCGCGATCCAGCGAACCAGAAAACCAGATAAACCGCTTTATGCATCATATTTTATGACAGCAGGAAGGCGCTTTTAGCCAGCGTTCTCCATTTGTCGTCTCGACTGGAACTGTACCTGTACGTTTCAGTTAGTCTCTCTCTCTCTCTCTCTCTCTCTCTCTCTCTCTCTCTCTCTCTCTCTCTCTCTCTCTCTCTCTCTCTTGAACTATACCTTTGTGTTTCAGCTAGTCTCTCTCTCTCTCTCTCTCTCTCTCTCTCTCTCTCTCTCTCTCTCTCTCTCTCTCTCTCTCTCTCTCTTCTTCTTCTTCTTCTTCTTCTTCTTCTTCTTCTTCTTCTTCTTCTTCTTCTTCTTCTTCCTCTTCCTCATGCTACATCTGGTCCCTGCTGTAGGGCATTTGCATTTGAAGAAATACTCACGTCTTCCTTGAGTTTTATTTTGGTGGACATACGTATTTGTTTAGTTCTTTGGTACTCAAGTTTGTAAGCCGTTTCAAGTAGGAATTATGTTTTGTATTTATCTACATGTGTTTTGACAATAGAGCTATGCGGGATGTACTTTTCTCTTTTCTCTTAGGTATGTACTCTTATACATATAACATTGCTCCACTGAAATTTTGGCCCAAGAATGAGAAAATTTGCTGTTCATGTTGGAGAGTAACGAATACCGTTTGTTGTTGTTTGCTCGCAGTTTAATGTAGTATTGCCATATTTTAATGAGATGGCTTGCTTTCACCTGAAACGATATTCTCGGTTTATTATTTAGTTTCTCTCCGAGACCATTACATAATCTTCTCCATACACGCTCCTGTCCCCATCACATAAAATATAGTTGATGTTCACGTTTCACCTTATGATTGTTTTCCTTACGTGCAGTGTAAGACTATGAAAGCCATCGATTTTTTTTATTATATATCATAATACATACATCATATATAAATATATATATATATATATATATATATATATATATATATATATATATATATATATATATATATATATAGAGAGAGAGAGAGAGAGAGAGAGAGAGAGAGAGAGAGAGAGAGAGAGAGAGAGAGAGAGAGAGAGAGAGAGAGAGAGGTGGGGTGGTTGGTATATCATATGTGTAGTAGTGTTAGGGTTACTTGTGAAAAGAGGCTGACTGATATTTGATTTTTATTCATATCTGTTAATCTGATAGAATATAGGGTATTGAACGAAGGTTAAGCTCTTGAACGAAAGTTAAGCCCCATGGCAGTGAAGTTTGGCGAGAAACTGTGTAGGAAAATATATTCTGAATTTTTTATTTGTTAGAAATCCGAACAACAGGATACGAACAAATCTGAAGTATGTTTATGCACAGGGAAGTAAGTGTTTAATTATAAGTATGTTGATGAGTACTGGAGACATTTGGAAATGAATGCAAGTATTTTTTTTTTATTACGTCAGAGATAAGTATCTCTGTTCTTCAAGTGGAAGTAGATATTGTATACTTGAAAGAAGAGGCTGCTTATTGTGCTTTGAAAGAGAAAGTTGATATCTCTGCCGTGAAAGGAGTGTATTTATATAACTTCTGACTGGAATGTTAATTTTACCTGAGAGAACTGACAGGCACCTTGCCCTTGAACGAATATTCAAGAACTTGTGGATACTTTATTCACGAAAGAAAAAAAGTTTCGCTGAGAAAGCTAGATAGAGCAGACATCTTGCATAAGAAAAATTAAACAAAGAATGATAAATAATGTTTCTGGCATAAGAATCATCAGTGGTAGACATGCATTTTGTTCGAAGAAGAATCAAGTAAGAACTGGCAAATATCGATGTCGTAAGTAGACAGACAGATCTTACTGTTAAAGAAATAAGCATAATCAGAAATATACTGGAATCAGAACTATATAACCGAGAACATGCTATTATCTTACTTTCGAAAGATCATTAGTAAAAGCATCTGGTATCTTGTTTATTCGAGGGTAAGCTTAATTGAGCGCAGACCAGCATACTGCTCTGGTGAGTAAGTATAAGCAAGACGAGCCATATGTCTTGCTCGTGAAAGACCAATAAGAATAGGCGTACTTAAGCCCACCAGAAATCAAAAACAAGAGAAGGTGCATATCTTGTTCAGGAAAGATGAAGTTAAAGCGGACAAACATCTTGATCAGAAAAGAGAAAGCAAATGTAGTTACATCTTCATATCTTTTTCACTTAGGAATGATCAATAGCTCATAGCTCCATTGCTTGCCGAAAAAGATTTGAAGGTCAAGTGGATAAGTTTTCCAAAAGAGCAGACAAAGATCTTGCTCACGAAAAGTATAAGCAAGTACTGAACAGAATCGTATCTTGCTCAAAATAAGACACGGTAGAGTATACAGATATCTTGCTCGCCAAAGAATAAGCAAGGGCTGTCAGATATTTTCCTCTTGAAAGAGTATATAAGAGGAAGTGGATTTCTTGCTCCACGGAGAGCAAACAAGAGCCCCCAGGTATCTTGCTTTATTATTACGGAGTAAACAAGAAAATGTAAACAAGAACAGACTGCTCCCAAAGTACCTTTATGTAACAGTATCGGTGTGAAAACCTACCCGGATTATTTTGCCTTGTAAGAATCGAATACCTCAGCTTTAAAAGATTAGATATTATTGTTATTCAGCATGAACACACATTCATATAGAATAAACCTTCGTATCTGTAGCAAAATGTAAAATTTAGATTTCCAGTAAGTGGGAAAAACGAGAACAGCAAAAGAGTATTAATAGCCCCCACAAGTTAATAAAAATAACCCAAAATCAGACAACAAACAAATCTCTTCGTCAAGATAGTAGCATGTTTTTTTTCCACTGAGGACCATTCAATATCCATATCCTCAGGCAGAAAGAAGACATCTTTGTTAAGAAAAGAAAACGAAACACGTGTCTGTGCCTCGAAAGATAAACTTTGTGTTTGTTCGGCTGAAAGAGCAGTTTTTTCGTGGAGCCGGGCTTAATATGTACCTGCCTTCTATGCCCTGGCCTGAAAAGGTGGGGACACGTATTCTCGACTTCTGTAAAAATATACTGTACAGTATATGTGTATATATATATATATATATATATATATATATATATATATATATATATATATATATATATATATATATATAAGAAGAAGAAGAAGATATATATATATATATATATATATATATATATATATATATATATATATATATATATATATATATATAATATTAATCTCTGCTCTAAGAGTATACGGTTATTGTGAAAGTGAAAGGAGACTTTCATTTAGAATGCATATATTATTTTCCCTCAACAGGATACCTGGCTTTTTTTCCTTATATACATTAGTAATATTTTTCCCCCATGGAGAATAGGGCCGTCTTTTACGATGAGAAGGATGGCATCTTTTGCAAGAGAGGCAAGACATGTTTTGCGTGAAAACAAGTAGGACATTTTGTGGGTAAGGACAAAACACCATTTACTTGAGAAAGTTGGGATTTTTTCTTTGTGCGAGAGGTTAAGATTTTAATATTTATTTACCTTTTATACGTTATCTTGGCAAGACACCTTTTTGTGTAAGAGATGTATGGTGTATGTCACCTGTGAGAGAGAGAGAGAGAGAGAGAGAGAGAGAGAGAGAGAGAGAGAGAGAGAGAGAGAGAGAGAGAGAGAGAGAGAGCACATCTTTTGTCCGAGAGAGGTTGGAGATAATTTGGGATGAAAGGGTTTGGGTCCCTTATGCCTTCTGCTTAAATGCGGTTGGACATCTTATATGCGATAGGCACCACAAATAATACGTAACAAACATTGGACATTTTTTTTTCATAATAGGGAGCAGAAAGTCTGATGTTAGATAAATACGTGGGACATTTTTGCGTGAGAGATGATGGGCTTCGTACCTAAAGAAAGGTCTGGCATCTCATAGCTGTTCTGTGAAATATGATGGAGGATATTTTATGTTAAAAATTTTTGTAATGGAAGTTATTTTTCTCTTGGTAGGATATTCTTTATCTTTCCTTTTAGAAGAAACTACCTTTTCCTCTCTCAGATACGAAAATCGTCTTCAGATTGATGGAAGAGAGACACCTCTCCCTGAGGGAAATGAATATTTCCATCGAGAGGAAAGAGATATTTTATCTTCAAGTAACATCTGCTTCGCAATGAAGCGAACGTGTCTCTTGAGCTGGAGAGGATATCTCATCCCTAAAAAAACACACACACACACACACACACACACACACACACATGCCATGAAAGAAAAGATATCTTGAGCTGAATAAGGAAAATGGATAGCAATCTCTTCAAATATGAAAGGGGGAAATTTTCCTCCACTCCTAAAGCGTCCATTAGATGAAGCATTATTACGGCTTCCGCATCATTGGTGTATTTTAAATTACAGGAAGATACCTGTTGCATTTTGAAATAAATTATTGTTCATTCCATTCAGTCGTAATGTGGCTGGGAAATTAATTTAGAAAAGTAAGAATGCCATTTTTATCTTAGAGGTATATACCACGTTCTTCTGTCAGCTACACATATATGATCACTATATGAGGAAAAAAGAATTCGGTTCTTGACAGGGAAACATGTCCTTTTTTCATAGGAATTGTATTGTTAGTGATGTTTTAAAATGCACAGTCATCGTTAAGTTTCATTTCGTACAGACATCAGAATTAAGCACTGAGTATTGAGTATCGCCAAACATAAGTAAATTATGAACGGATAGGAATATTTAACCGAGAACTCGTACTATAGTTGGTACCATAAGAACATTAATGAGTAAACTCTACGGTCTGACTCAGCCACGTTTAAGTGTCTGCATTCCTTATATCAATGACGTTTAATAACGCTGCTATTTTGTTAGTGATATAGGATTGGGATTTGTGATGTAGCCGATTTTAAACAGAGACTTATTAACTGGAGAATATAGTTCATTTTATCATATACTTTTGGGAACGTCATAGATGTAAACAGGTGAACTGATAGACAGATAGTGATTGCTGATTTTCTTCCCCTAGGTTTCAATCATCTGCCCCCTCCACTGTGATGCCTCGCTCCTATCAGCGGCTAAGTTGATTTGTTATTATGGTTATCGACCTGCGTGGAGGTTAGGTGGGGAGAGAGAGCCAGTGTGTGTGTATGTGTCTTTAGAGGCTTACTTTCTGGTCATTTGATTATACCTAAGGATAATGCGTCGCGTACACACATACACACATAACCGTTATATTTACTTGTACGCCATTCACTTTCAGTTTTACTAATGCACAAACCAGGCAGTGATTGGAACCTAGGTAGGGTAGAATCTGCCCATATATATATATATATATATATATATATATATATATATATATATACATATACATATATTATATATATACAGTATATATATATATATATATATATATATATATATATATATATATATATATATATATATATATATATATATATATATACATACATACATACATACATGCACATTTCTATATAGACGTATAATTTTGTCATAACACTAGATAGAAAAAGTAATAATATTCAATATAATGTTTTTGTTTAGAACCCATGACGTAAACAATATCTCTCCTTTAACTATTTCTATTACCGCGGACGATTGTGATTTCATTTTTATTTTCGGCTCTCATTTGTTCACCTTTGTGTCTCCAGGTTTTTCTGATCTATTTGTTCGTGTAATTTTAAACCTTGCATGGTAGTGTAATTTGTAATCTTGTAATTTTTTTTTCTTCTTAATTTTTTGTGGACTGTTATTTGACTTGTATAATACACTTGTTTATACTTCTCTATTAAGGGGTTGTCTTATCGTCTGTTTTGAGGAAACTTTTATTATCCACTAATACCTGTTGCATATATATATATATATATATATATATATATATATATATATATATATATATATATATATATATATATATATATATATATATAATGTGTGTGTGTTTGTGTGTGTGTGTGTGTGTGTGTTTGTGTGTGTGTGTGTGTGTGTGTTGTGTGTGTGTATGTATGTATGTATGTATACTGTATATACATATATATGTGTGTGTTTCCTAATAATTTCTGCCGTTTGATTTAAGATTAAAATGATTTCGAGGTAGATACTCGTAGCTTCCACTGGAATGACATGACATGTACGTCAACAACAAAATAATCTAATCTCTCTCTCTCTCTCTCTCTCTCTCTCTCTCTCTCTCTCTCTCTCTCTCTCTCTCTCTCTCTCTCTCTCTCTCTCTCAGGTTAATAAATTGACATGAGTTACGACACTCGTACGTCATCACTGAGCGCCAGCCGTGGGAGCGAGTGTGGAAAATGGAAAAAGGTAGCAGGGATATATAGAATAAGGATAATAATTCGAAAGGTCTTGAAGAATAGCAGGAGATCGCGAAAGAAAGGAAACGGTCAATGTGTTGCAGCGAAGGACTTCTGTCCGAAACTGGGTGGTTGAAAGGATTTGGAGTGATAACCAGATTGTGAGGTGTTTTAACTAATGAGGCTACTGGAATGGTAAAGTTAATGGAGTTAGGTGGTTGATTTGTGTATGACGTTTAAATTAAAAGAATGTTATAAGAAGTAAGTCTTTAATGAAAAACTGCAGTTCCTTAAGATCTTTAAAAATGCTAATTAATTAACAAGCGACTTTCAATAGTAAGTAAGACATATAATCAATTAAAATATTAGACGAGAACTTTCCTTGACATAGTGTTTTCTATAATGAAAGCAAGGAGAGATTAATGAAATTTTTAAAAGAAAGACCAGTAAAAATTCAGATGAGAACGTAATGAGAAATAACGTAAAAAAAAAAGAAATGTGGAGGTTGGGATTAACGAAGTAGATAAGACCCATTATTAAAGTCAGTTGAGTGATTGATTCGACTCCCTGGCGTGTTGGAAGGTACGGCTATTGACGCCTTTAAAGGTGAACTGTTATTTCCTGCATCGGGGCAAAAAGAACCCGAAGGAAAAAGAAGAGCAAGAATAATAAGAATGTGTGTCATTGTGATTCGGAGAAAGTCAGTATACCTCAGTTTAACTAGACCACTGAGCTGATTAACAGCTCTCCTAGAGAGGCCTGGCCCGAAGGATCAGATTTATTTTACGTGGCTAAGAACCAACTGGTTACCTAGAAACGGGACCTACAGCTTATTGTGAACCACATTATAACGAGAAATGAATTTCTATCACCAGAAATAAATTCCTCTGATTCTTCATTGGCCGGTCGGAGAATCGAACTCGGGTCCAGCTGAGTGCTACCCGAGAACGATACCAAACTTTCCAATGAGGAACTGTGAATCGGAGAAGTCGGGGGCTAAGACAGAGAGAAGTGAAAGAATGAGAGAGAAGAGCCTGTGGTTTAGTCTAATAGGGAATTAGAAATAAATGTGGTGTGATGAGGAGTGGGTGCTCTAAGGAAAAATCAAGGTGGAAAGGGCAAGACGGGTGTTCAAACTGAGAAATAAAAGCGTTTATCGTAACGTTCGTCAGATTAAGGTAGTAGAGCGGAAGACGGGTGTCCGAATTAAGACCAGACAACGTTTGATAAATTTTTCGTAAGGTTAAGGTGGCAGGAAGGAAGATGGGTGTTCCAATTTAGACTTAGAAACGTAACAGAATGTTCTTAAGATTAAAGTGGCGTAAAGAAAGGCGGGTGTCCAAGTTGAGACCAGAAAAATGTAATCAATTTTTCTTAAGATTGAGGTGATAGAGAGGAGGATGGGTGTTCAAATCAAGATTAAAAAGATTTAACAGCATTCGTAAGATTAAGGTGAAGGCGTGTAAGTCGGGTGCTCAAATGAAGACTTAGAATCGTTTAAGAAATAGTTCGTAAAATTAAAATGGCAGAGGGCAAGGTGGACGTTCTTAATATTAAAATGGCAGAGAGCTAGACACGTGTTTAAATTAAGACATGAAAACTAACAAGAAAATGTTCGGAGGACCAAGATGGCTGAGAGCCAGACAGATGTTCAAATTAAGGCTTAGAAACGTTTAGCAAAATGATTGTAAGGGTAAGATAGATGCTAAAATTAAGTCTCAGAAATGTTTAAAAATACGTTCCAAAGGGTATGGCTGAAGATAGCAAGGCAGTTGCTCAGATATGAGCTTTTAGAAACTTTTCAACAAAATGTTCACTAGGATTAAGATGGAAAAGAGAAAGAATAGTTAACACATTAACATACGTTTAGAAACGGTCCTTGACCGTTCAAATCTTTGTTTCACCTAAAATTTCTGTCCGTAGCTTTTCAAGTCTAGCGTCTAAGCTTTGCTCTTATTTTTGTTATTTATTTAGCTTTTATCTGTTTCCATTTTCTTATGATGTCTTTGAATGTAAAAAGGCGTGTGTATCTATTATAGAAATCCATCGGAAATATTTTTGAAATAATCCCGTTCCTCAGTGGTGTCAAAATTCTCTAAAATCGTGAAAACTGTCGGACAAACGACGATTGACGTAACATTGCCGATAAAGAATACTTTTAATGAGGAGGCGAGGGAAGACTCGACTACTGATTACATTAAGATCCTAGAATATTCCAAAGTTAATTGCATTAAAATTCCTGAAGTGCTGAAAAACAAAGTCTAATCGCGTCAAGCTCATCGAGTATGGCAAAAACGACAACGAAGCGAGTCTTATGGTACTTAATGTCAAGAGATGAACAAGGGAGAACTTAGCGACGTTTTTAAAGAGATAATTGAGTTTCTCGAGGATCGTCGGAACCAACAGATAAGAGCATGAACCTTCATATCGCGAAGTCAAGGTATCACAAGAGGTTATTATACCTTTTTATTAAAGAAATGACGCCAGGAAATTCGTCCTGGGTACATCGTGGGGTTCTTTTGAAAGACCCGTACCTTACGTCCCTTGTACCTTCTTGTTAAGGAAGAAAATGAATCGAGAGAGAGAGAGAGAGAGAGAGAGAGAGAGAGAGAGAGAGAGAGAGAGAGAGGGAGATGAGGTACGTGGTATTATCCTGAATCTTTTAGGATTCTCTCACAATGTTTTTCGATGTGTGTGTGTGTGTGAGAGAGAGAGAGAGAGAGAGAGAGAGAGAGAGAGAGAGAGAGAGAGAGAGACAATCTTAAAAGATCCAGGATAATACGACGTACCTCATCTCTCTCTCTCTCTTTCTCTCACACATTGTTTTTCGATGATGCATTGCATTTAATATTGTGGCAATTCATGGTGTTGTCGAAATCATTGTTCCATTTACTGAGTATGTGTTTTTGTATCTTTAATATTCCTTAACAAAATGTTGAATTTTCCTTCTTTTGCGTGCGTTCACTGAAAGAAGTTGGAAAAAGCCGTTTTAATTGGCTTAGTCCCGACTTGCGTGAAAAATTAGAACATTTTGTATTGTATCTTCGTTTTGGCCATTATTGGTCGCTTTCAAGTAACGGCTTTTATTTCTAATAAACTACTAATTAAAGTATGGCGTGGAGATCTCATTGTTATTTTTCGGAATGAGATCTTTTTCATTTGTTCTTGATAGCGTCAGTAGGAATTGTAGTATAACAAAGACTCTGCTACATTACTTTGTTGCCAACTCATTTTGTGATAAAGATTATACTATGTTAATCAGCGGGAGTCAGCTGAGGCATTTCACCTAAGGGAATTGGTAAACATAGAGAAAATATGTATCATTTTGTCCAGGAATCGAAAATGTTATGAGAATTCTACCACGTTCTTCCAGTAACCCCCTGAGCTTTTAGTAAAAATATTAAAAGAAAACAGGTAATATTTTCGTGATACCATTGGTTATCGAAACTACCTCAGTAGATCAATACGTCGTGCGTCGTGAAATGGTTAAAGACGCAACATTGAGAGTTTTTATAGGTTAATTTAAAACAATCCAATCAGCTTGTAGTGTTTATAAATATAGTAATTACAAGGATATAACTGGTGGGTGTTTTAACTGATAGAAAAATTGTGTAATTGTTGACGAACATGAACAATTTCTGTTACGTAATCACGTAAATAGGAAAGTCCATTATGGTTTTGTTCCGATAAATGGCCTTGATTCAAACATCCAGGACCATTGACGTTTCGAGCCTTAAATCTCTCTCTCTCTCTCTCTCTCTCTCTCTCTCTCTCTCTCTCTCTCTCTCTCTCTCTCTCTCGTTTTTGTTGTTGTTGTGGATTTAGTTCAGATGTAAATATCTTCTTTAACCGTAGGCCCTAGTAGCCCTTGTTGCGTTAACGCGAGTTTGTGTGACCATAAATGAACGAATAGACGAATTAGTAGCCGGTATTCGACCTACATCTCCGCTTCATTGATCCCAAACACGAGCGAGAATTGTGCTGCTGCTGTTGCTGATGGTGTACCACCTGTTCTGAGACTAATTGGGTTTGCCTTTGAACTACTAATTAGTTTTTTATGCTCCCATTTTTTTCCATTTTTGAGTACGTGAATTTTTCTGCCCTTAAGGTTCGTCAAATATTGCTCGTTACGTAATGCTTCTTTAGCAGCTTCCGTTTAGTATGATTTGTTCAGAGCCTTTGGAGAGTTGGTTATAATGATCTTTATTTACCATGGGTGTCCTGAATGCTTTATATGATTCGTTTTTGATACCATGAAAGTTTTTTTCAACATTATGCATCGGTGAAGTAAAATTCACTGGATGAAGATTTTTGCTTTCCTAAATACTCTCACATAGAACCTTTGAGAATATGATGCGTCTTTTTGTTTTTGTAGGGGGACGGGAAGGGGAGCTAATGTTCCAGAAACCCTAGTAGCTAATTTTTATTAAGGCAGTATATACCAAAATTCATGGTGTCACAGGGTTAGATGCATTAAATGTGTTTGACTGATCAACTAGGTTTTTTTTTCCTGTGATCCCCTTTCTGTTATTGGTTGTAATATTTTGAGTTCGAATTCAAACATATTCTCTCTCTCTCTCTCTCTCTCTCTCTCTCTCTCTCTCTCTCTCTCTCTCTCTCTCTCTCTCTCTCTCTCTCTCTGATCGAGATGACATTTGTTATATTTTGGGGGTTTTTGGTTTATTAGGCTTGGACTGAAAAAAAAAGAACCTGCTTCCTCATCTAAAATTACTCTCCTTACACTATCGTTTTTACTAAAAGAAGATATTCCAGCGAAATATAATGATTTCAGTCAAGAAATGAGCATGAACTTTTCAACCGTGGTGTAGTCCAAAGGTGCCATCACGCACTACGCTTACGCTTATCGCTGCAATTCTACAGAGTGTTCAAGAATATAAAGCGTAACTTTCTTGAATTTTTTGCACTGGAAGTAAATTAATGTTCACGCGTTTATTTACATGATAGTAATTTTTGTCAAGGATTTTGAAGATTTTTGTCAATGATGAATAAGTGTCTTTCTTTTAGTTTTTCTTGGTTGTTCAATACCGTCTGATTTAAGTTTAATATTGGAATATTGTTGCTCATATATGCGCAGACTTCGAACTAAATAGCTGTGCAATTCCAGTAACCTTATCAGCAATACAAAATCCCCAAAGTTTGGTACAGCAAGTAGCAATCAAGTGCCTGCTCACATAAGCAAAGTAAGTGCAAAAAAGCTTACCAGTGGCGCGGAAAATAAAACCAAATACCCCAAAAAGAACAACTGGCTATTAACTTACCATGTGTGTCAGCTTGCTTAGCAACCTGCCTCTTGTTCGACTTGCCAAAAATTGCCAGCTAGTAGCATGTTTAAACACTCGTAGCAAGTTACTTCCACGCTTAGCATACCCTTTCTGCTTTCATTATGCACAAGTCATAATTGCCTATTTTTTTTAGTAATTAGTTTTTTTTACTTCTTTTTAAGAACGGACACAAAGATAACAGTGAAAAGGAAAAAGCAGTTAAAGGTCATGGCTCAGTGGGTCTTAAGGGAAAGATAGCGTTTGATGATCATGTATATAAACAGCCTTCAGTATGCATTTTCTCGCTCTCGTCAAGTGAATTCTTCAGTTACTATATTTTGTACGGTTAAGGTTACGTGGTTTTTAGAGCACCTGCACTTTTCTCCAATTATGAAATTTAGGATAGAACTACTTGGCATATATGGTCACAGTCTGGAGAGAGAGAGAGAGAGAGAGAGAGAGAGAGAGAGAGAGAGAGAGAGAGAGAGAGAGAGAGAGAGAGAGAGAGAGAGAGAGAGAGAGTTCATATTAAGTGCCATGACTAGAAAACTTGTGCATGGTTTTACCTTTACCTAGCTTCACTATTATAAAGGAGAAAGTGGGTGTTACTTGGACTGAAAGGAACGAGTTTTAACGGCACTGAAATTGTATGATGATCAACGAGACTCGTTTGAAATCACACCAGAACTCCTTACCTGGAATCCACGTTTTCATCAGACTTTTTTTCCCCATTTCCTGAAAAACAAACTCGTTTTCCTTATGGTGAGCTTCCCACCTCACCTGTTTCGTTGGGCGGTGTCATTAACCCCACGACTTTTCGTCGGCGAGAGGCTTGGATTCCCCAGCCCGGCATTCGAATCCCATTTGCAGTATTATTCTTTTGAGGCCGAAACGGATGAGGAAACTACACCTCCACCGAACCGTATCAGGTTCGGTGCTCCATCCCCTTCCTCCCCTCCCCCCTCCCACACAACCGGGGAAGGGGGGTTTGGGGAGGCTTACGATGATTCACAGCAGGCATTAGAATAAGCAGATTCCTGGCTCCCAGGTAGATCATGTGCGATGCTCTGAAACAGGAGTCGGAGATCCCGTTCTTGTTACACGATTTCAAAGGGCGTCTGTGATCTAGTTGATGCTTCCTCTCCCATTTGGGGTCGTAACTAATCAAGGGTTGGTTTATTTTTTTATCTTTCTTCAGATTCTGTCATTTTTTGCTTCAGATATCCACTGGGTAGCGTAATTCTCTTTTGCTGTGTCCTTGAATATATGGCTCTGGGTAGATAACTTTTCCTTATTTTATATATTTCGTGTTAGATATTCATTGGCTCATTTTCATCTTGAAGAAAGGCGGAGAAATCGGTATTATATTTTTGGGATGCCAGAAGGGAATACTTAGGAGTAGAGAATATCTCTCCTCTACATCATATATATATATATATATATATATATATATATATATATATATATATATATATATATATATATATATATATATATATAATATATATATATATATATATATATATATATATATATATATATATATATATATATATATATATATATATATATATATACATATATATATGTATATATATATATGGGGTTGCAACTAACCAAGGGTTTGTTTACTTTTTCTCTTTCTTTCTTCAGTTTGCTAGTGTTTTGTTTCAGGCTTCCACTGAATAGCGTAATTCTCTTAGCCATGTCTTTGGAAATGTAGTTGTATTTTTTGTATTACATATTCATTGGTTCATGTACATTTTGCAGAAAGCTGGAGAATTCTTTATTACATATGAAAAATAAAACTGGTAGGGAGAATTGCTAAATTACACGAATCTGAAATTCCAGTGGTCATGTTTCCAGGGAAATTCTAGAAGTTTTTCGTTTTGCCATACACTATTGTTGATCATCACCCTGTTTTTTTTTTTTTTTAATAACACGCACTCTTCTCATTCATACTTACTGTCATTCATTTTTTCATTCAGTTAGTAATTTGCTTATCCTTGCATTGTCTCATTATAGGTAAAGGATGATTCTATATCCACAGCATCACAGTAATGATTTCACAAAAAGACAAGAACCCTTTTGGTAGTGATTGATGTAATGATTTAATGCAGACCCAGCATCAAGAAATGAAAAGTGTATTTTAGTGACCGTGGAGTTATTCCTTCTCACATTTTCTCCCTAATCGTCTGATTCCCAGAATCAGGTGATTTATCATCTGTCACATACTTGTGCTGGTTTTTGTAACTCGGAAGCAAGCTTCCCTTGAATCTCGTTGGTTACACAAATATTTTTTTATTTTAAATGTCGGCTTCAGATACTTGGATGAAACTTACAGCAGGGATTGAGTAGATCACACTGGGACATTTTCAAAAGTTGACCGTTATGGTTCGTCATTATGCTTCCTGCGCCAAGGACTACAAAGTTCATAATTTTGTGGTTGGTTGAACATTATATACAGGAGTGTCAGCCTTTCATTCATATTTTCAGAGCACTTTGGTCTTTGTTTGAGATTTCTTACTAGTCTTTTCATATTGCATCTTGTGATGGCTTGTTGCAAATTACCGCTCCAGAAAGATCGTTTGTTGCTACACCCGTCGGATCGTTAGCTGTTTGAAATAGACATTTACCTGTTTTGGAGAATTTTGTTCTCCTATTTCAGAAGTATATTTTATCTTTTCGAACATTATTCTTAAAACATTACTGCTATTTTTATGTGAATTTTATATCAACACTGTAGACTACTTATGGTAGGCTTAGCGCAGTTCTAAAATTGAAAATTAAATTTTTTTGACAGCAGTCAATATAGTAATGTGTACTGCTGTCCATCTTTCTTCCTACTTAAATGAAATTCCGGTCTTTTGGCGCTATGATGAGGAATTTGCACCATTATTAGCAAATTACTGTAAATTTTGCCGTCAAAATGTAAAAATTTGGTATAATAGATACCTGCTAGTGTAATGCAGAATTGAGAGTGCTAGAGCCATTAAATTGTTTAAAAGAAAATTTTAGCCTATTAATCATTTAGTTTTTCTCTTTTTCACGCTGATATGTCATCACTAGTATTTCTCATTCATGGTTTGTATCTCCAGTTTTGAAATGTTGACTTTTTTGTGTGCCATTTTGGGGGCGGGGCCCCAGCCGCCCTTTGGTTCATCAAGTGTTCAAAGTCTCTTCTTGAGCATTTTGTCGTCATGATCTTCCTTCAGTTACTTGGTCCCCGCCCTTTGTGATAATACTCACTAATTCCCCGTCTTCCTTTTTCAATAAACCTCATCATCTCTCACCTCTCTTGAACGCGGATGAACTTTGATGTCAAGCCCATTTGGAATTTGTTCTCCGTAACTTTGTTCGGCATCCTCCCGCTTTTAACTTCGTAAGTCCATAACTTCCCAAATTTGTAATACCCTGGAGACAGAAAGTCAGTGCTCTGCTATGATTGTCTTCTGTGTTTGTACTTGGAGTCTCATTGATGCAACATAACCTTTATTCCAGACCTCGCTCTGACGCCATCTCTCCCCCCAACCTTAAACACTATTCAGCATTATCCTGCCTCTTCCGATATTTTATTTTCTGTCTGGATATGCAGCTAGACTGGAAGTGAGCCCGTATTATTGTTATTATTATTTTTATTATTATGAGGTCTGACTCAATTTGCTGCGAATTCCTCTGCTCACTGATTTACATCAGACTCGGAATCTGGCTACTGTTCTGATCAGTTTATCGGTCTTTCTCTTGTCATAATACTTATGATTCACAGCTTTGTTCACTTTTGAATGAGACGCACACCTCACCAGTGAAATGTCATGTCCGTTATGTTATGTCAAACAGTGAATTATATACCTGTTAGTTAGTCGGTTGTGATTATTTGAATTCATCGCGGAGAAAGGTGTGGGTTTTGCAACTTCATCCCAAAAATGCCTGTTGGGAATAAAAAAAACACGTAATCATTTTATTTATTTGCTTATTATTAGTATGTACATGTATGTACCCAAGCGTTAGTTCTGATATGTATAACAGTTAGCGTACATGTGAATCCGTGCATCCTTTCAGTGCAGTTTTATACGTTTCCGCAAAGCAAACCGGTTTATATCGGTTAAACCAGGGCTCAAGGTAAGAGCTCCGGGGGATTTCCGCAAATTCCCCGTGTGGCTCAATGGGAGGTAAAATGGCTCTCTGTGTTTTCTCTTCCGATTCGCCCTCGGAAAAGATTGTCGAAAGATGAAAGGAGACCGGAAGATAATTTGCATTTTATTGTGATCGTTCAGTTCCTGTTGCGATAGGTTAGGCAAGATGAGAAGATGCTTGTGTAATGCAATGGCGAACCCATTAGTAATTGCTTTTTGTTTTTGCTTGTTTGAATTCACGTTCATGTCCTTATTTACGTGAAAATGAGATTGTTTTATTTTCCTCTGTGAACTGTGCTAGAGCGAACGAATCTTTTGCATTTTTTATGTAATTGGTGTTTTAACGTTATTAGCCAAGTTGGAAATGGAGCCATCAGTATTTCCCTAATAGTCCTTATTGAAATGATGATAAATTGTTCCAATTATTCATATACAGTTTAAGTCTTCATAATGTACGTGAATTGTTAATTAATAGAGAAAACTAAGTTTAACATTAGATTTCTAATTTTTAACAGGAAACTGACGTTGTTTTCATTTCTCCTGAATCTAAAAGGAGAAGCTGTGTTTTATTTCTCCTGAGTATTCATAATTATATTCCATTGTAACTTTCCATACTGCCTCGTCTTGAGTCCTGAAGTAGCAGCACGGCGTATATTTTTCTCCTGTGAATCGCATCAACGGCATCTTTCCTCTTGATATTTTTTTTCTTGAAGTTGTACAGCCGGCAAATTGTGCTTCTGTCCGTCTTTGCAATCTCTGTATAGAAAAATGCACTGTGCGTGTCTTTATATTTATGTGGATAATAAACTTGCCGTCGTCCAGCCTACGG